>NC_136267.1:134287764-134337764 GCF_964187855.1 Myxine glutinosa | reverse complement strand
GGTGTTTTTATTATGTGTTTTATGGCTGTGAGGTGTTTTTAATTTCGTGGTGGTGAAGTGTTTTTATTACGTGTTTTATGGCTGTGAGGTGTTTTTATTACGTGTTTTATGGCTGTGAGGTGTTTTTATTACGTGTTTTATGGCTGCGAGGTGTTTTTAATTTCGTGGTGGTGAGGTGTTTTTATTACGTGTTTTATGGCTGTGAGGTGTTTTTATTATGTGTTTTATGGCTGTGAGGTGTTTTTAATTTCGTGGTGGTGAGGTGTTTTTATTACGTGTTTTATGGCTGTGAGGTGTTTTTAATTTCGTGGTGGTGAGGTGTTTTTAATTTCGTGGTGGTGAGGTGTTTTTATTACGTGTTTTATGGCTGTGAGGTGTTTTTATTACGTGTTTTATGGCTGCGAGGTGTTTTTAATTTCGTGGTGGTGAGGTGTTTTTATTACGTGTTTTATGGCTGTGAGGTGTTTTTATTATGTGTTTTATGGCTGAGGTGTTTTTAATTTCGTGGTGGTGAGGTGTTTTTATTACGTGTTTTATGGCTGTGAGGTGTTTTTATTATGTGTTTTATGGCTGCGAGGTGTTTTTAATTTTGTGGTGGTGCGGTGTTTTTATTACGTGTTTTATGGCTGTGAGGTGTTTTTATTACGTGTTTTATGGCTGAGGTGTTTTTATTACGTGTTTTATGGCTGTGAGGTGTTTTTATTACGTGTTTTATGGCTGTGAGGTGTTTTTATTACGTGTTTTATGGCTGTGAGGTGTTTTTATTACGTGTTTTATGGCTGTGAGGTGTTTTTATTACGTGTTTTATGGCTGTGAGGTGTTTTTATTTTGTGTTTTATGGCTGTGAGGTGTTTTTATTACATGTTTTATGGCTGTGAGGTTTTTTATTACGTGTTTGATGGCTGTGAGGTGTTTTTATTACGTGTTTTATGGCTGTGAGGTGTTTTTATTACGTGTTTTATGGCTGTGAGGTGTTTTTATTACGTGTTTTATGGCTGTGAGGTGTTTTTATTACGTGTTTTATGGCTGAGGTGTTTTTATTACGTGTTTTATGGCTGTGAGGTGTTTTTATTACGTGTTTTATGGCTGTGAGGTGTTTTTATTACGTGTTTTATGGCTGTGAGGTGTTTTTATTACGTGTTTTATGGCTGTGAGGTGTTTTTATTCGTGTTTTATGGCTGTGAGGTTTATGGCTGTGTGTGAGAGAGAGAGAGAGAGAGAGAGAGAGAGAGAGAGAGAGAGAGAGAGAGAGAGTGAGAGAGAGAGAGAGAGAGAGAGAGAGAGACAGAGAGAGAGAGAGAGAGAGAGAGAGAGAGAGAGAGAGAGAGAGAGAGAGAGAGAAAGAAAGAGAAAGAGAAAGAGAAAGAGAAAGAGAAAGAATGCGAATGAAAATGAGAGAATAGAGATCTCAGCTTCTGCAAGATTAAGGCGATGGAAGATAGAAGGGTAATATACTGGGTGTGAGGTTGTGTGGAGCCAGCTGGACATAACAAGCAGGTAGATGAATGAATGGGAAGAAGACAAGAGGAGAGGTAAATAATGAATCACAGCTGGATGTGTATGGGGAGTGTTATAAAGGGAGAAATAATTATAGGTCGGGATGAAAACTGATGGACGATGACATGAATTGGCAGTGTACTGCCATCTTGAAGCCCCAGAGAGAAGAATGGTATTGGACTGACAAAGGTCGGTGGTTCTCGGAAGAAAGGAGTGGAGGTTCGTAGTCGGCCTTGATTTTGCAGTGTTAGCAAATGAGGTGCTCTTAGAACATGTTTGTTCTTGAGGGGTGGAGTTCTGAAAGAGCAGAAGGAGCAATACAGAAGAGATGTAGTAGAAAAAGAGTCATCACTGTTAACATGTTTGTGGTGAGACAGCAATAAGCAATGTGATGCCAACTAATGATTGGAGCTTCTGGGTTGCGCACAATACCGAAATTGGACATGTGCAGTGAGGGCACCAGCCCCTCTGGGGGAGCTGTACTTCATTGGGCTATGGAAAAAGTCTTGTAGACTATCAGTAGTTCAGATTTACCAAATAATAAATTGGTACAATAGAGGACACCCAGTTATTGATGTATTGTGGAGCTATGCTCGCACGATAGAGCCGGACAAAATGGACGACACCAGGAACGAAGTTTCACTGAGCTATTTATTCGAGCTCAACTCGAAAGAACTCAAAAGCACTGAATAGCCCGTTAACATGGGTGGCAATTTATATCAAAAGTTCACCACACAAAAGCCACGCCTCTCAGGCGGGGCGTGGTATGCAAATAAGTCAGCCACGCCTCTCAACGGGGCGTGGTATGCAAATCGAGAGTCCGCCCGGGCAAGGCAAGTCCGGACACGTCCGGGCGAGTCCGGGCAAGTAACCGCCCACCGGTTACGTCATCGGCCGGTGCAAGGCGATTGTGTCATGCTTCCGGTAACCGCTACAAGCGCCCCCCCCCCCCCCCCCCCAGAATTAACTTGCACCGGGAGAGTCAGTTTGAGGGGTCTTGATGATCCGGCCAAAACGACCCCTGGCGATTCGTGTGGGAGTGGTAGGTGGCGTGGCAGTGGATGGTCGGGCGGGGGGCTTGGTTGACAGGGGACGGCCCCGTCGTGGAGGAAGGGCCAACCGTGGAGGTTGGTCGAGGTCCAAATGGGCCGGCTTGAGGTGGTCCATGGAGATGTGGTCCGGTTTGCCGCCGATGTCAATGATGAGCGACTTGTCGTCCCTCTTCAGGACCCGGAAAGGTCCATCGCACAGCGGCCGGAGCGGTCCCTGGTGTGCGTCGTTCCGGATAAAAACGTACTCCGCAGTGTGAAGTGCTGGGGGGACATGGGCAGCCATGGTGGGACGTGGGCATGGGGGCAAGTCTCCTGGCGGCCTCCTGGAGGACCGAGCGTTGGCGAGCTGCGGACCAGGGGCCGGTGGCATCAGGGATGAACTCGCCCGGCACGCGCAGTAGCTGGCCATAGACCAGCTCGGCGGTGGAAGCCTGGAGGTCCTCTTTAGGGGCCGTTCGGAGGCCCAATAGGACCCACGGGAGCCTGTCGGCCCAACTGTTGTCCTGGAGGCTGGCCCTGAGAGCGGCCTTCATCGAGCGGTTGAACCGCTCGCACAAGCCGTTGGCTTGGGGGTGGTAGGTCATGGTGCGGTGTAACTTGACCCCCAAGGCCTGGGCGACCGCGCCCCAAAGCTCGGAGGTGTATTGCGGGCCTCTGTTGGAGGAGATGTCCGAGGGGGCACCGAAACGGGCAATCCAGGTGCCAATGAAGGCCTGCGCCACGTCGGCGGATGTTGTTGATGCCAGCGGGATGGCCTCCGGCCACCTGGTGGTCCTGTCCACCATCGTGAGGAGGTGGGTGAAGCCCCGCGAGGAGGGAAGGGGTCCCACCAGGTCCACATTGACGTGGTTGAAGCACCGCGTGGGCACGTTGAATGGTGCCAACGGGGCCTGGGTGTGCCGGTGGACCTTCGCGTGCTGGCAGGCGACACAGGCGTTGGCCCAGTCGCGGACGTCCTTACGGAGCCCGTGCCAGACGAACTTTGCTGCCACGAGCTTCTGCGACGCTTTCCAGCCCGGGTGGAAAAGGCCGTGGAGGGCGTCAAAAATGTGCCGCTGACATCCGGTGGGCACGATGGGGCGAGGTTGGCCCAGGGAAACGTCGCACAGGAGAACTGTGCCTGTGTCCTCGAAGGGGACGTCGGCCAACCGCAGGCCTGTGTCCGCTGTCCTGAGGGCTTGCACCGTGGGGTCAGCGGTCTGGTCGGCCGCCATGCGGGCGAAGTCCACACCGAGGTGGACGGCGTTCGCGCCAGACCGGGAGAGGCAATCGGCCACAGCGTTGTCCTTGCCCGCGATGTGCCGGATGTCAGTCGTAAATTCGGACACGGTGGAGAGGTGGCACTGCTGGCAGGCCGACCACGGCTCTGCAACCTTGGCCATGGCAAAGACCAGGGGTTTGTGGTCCACAAACGCCGTGAACGGGCGGCCCTCTAAAAGATGGCGGAAGTGGCGAACGGCCAGGTAAAGGCAGAGGAGCTCGCGGTCGAAAGCGCTATGCTTGCGCTCGGTAGGGCGAAGCTGCCGGCTGAAGTAGGCCAGCGGTTGCCAAGCCCCGTTCACCCACTGTTCATGCACGGCGCCCACCGTGTAGTCGAAAGCGTCCATGGTGAGGGCAATGGGTGCGTCGAGCGCCGGGTGCGCCAGCATGGTCGTGTTGGCGAGGGCCAGCTTAGCGCCCGTGAATGCTGCGTCCATCTCTTTGGTCCAGGCGACGTCGTGCTTGGCCGGCTTGCCCCGGAGGGCTTAGCACAAGGGGCGCATGAGTTGGGCGGCGCGAGGCACAAACCGGTGGTAGAAATTTACCATCCCCAAAAATTCCTGTAGGGCCTTGATGGAGCGGCGGCGCGGGAAACTTGTGACTGCCTCCACCTTGATAGGCAGCGGGACGGCCCCGTGCTTCGTGATGCGGTGCCCCAGGAAGTCGACGGCCGTTACGCCAAACTGACATTTCACCGGGTTGAGGATGAGGCCGTGCTGGCCGAGGCGCTCAAAAAGCGTGCGCAGGTGGATGAGGTGCTCCGCCCGGGAAGTGCTGGCGACGAGAATGTCGTCCAAGTAGACGAAAAGGTAGGTGAGGTCGCGCAGCACGCTGTGCATCAGCCGCTGGAAGGCCTGGGCCGCGTTCTTAAGGCCGAACGGCATGAGAAGGAACTCGAAGAGGCCAAAAGGTGTAATTACCGCCATCTTCGGCACGTCGGCCGGCCGGACGGGTACCTGGTGGTAGCCCCGAATGAGGTCGACCTTGGAAAAGATCACCCGCCCTGCCAAACGGGCGGAAAAGTCTTGTATGTGTGGTATCGGGTACCGGTCGGGGGTGGTGGCATCGTCTCGTTGAGGCGGCGGTAATCGCCGCATGGTCGCCATCCGCCACCCGGTTTGGGCACGATGTGCAGGGTCGAGGCCCACGCGCTATTCGAGTGCTGCACAGTGCCCAATCGCTCCAGCGCGTCGAATTCCGCCTTCACCATGGCGAGTTTGGTCGGGTCGAGGTGACGAGCCCTGGCGTAGACCGGTGGACCTGTGGTCGGGATGTGGTGTTCGACGCCGTGTTTGACTTCTTTCCTTTTCTTTCGAAAACGTCGGCTGCGTGAGGGCGGGAAACTCGGCGAGCAGGCGGGTGAAATCATCCGTGGCCGGGAGCACGCAGGCTAGCTTGGTTTGTGCAGAGCCGCTCAATGGCCAAGCGAGCGAGCTGAAGGTCTCCGCGTTGATGAGCTGACGCCCTTTGACGTCCACCAAAAGCCCATGCGCGCACAGAAAATCTGCACCCAGCAAGGCCATGGGCACGTTCGCCGTGATGAAATCCCACCTGAAGCGCTGGCCCCCGAAGCAGAATGTGACGCTGCGTGAACCGAAGGTGCGAATGGAGGAGCCGTTTGCGGCGACCAAGGCGGGGCCGCAAAGCGCGGCCTGTTTGTCCTGCACTGAGGTGGATATCACGCTCAGCTGAGTGCTGGTGTCACACAAAAAACGCCGCCCGGACGCTGTGTCCGTAATAAACAGAAGGCTGCCTGAATGGCCGATGCTCCTGGCAGGCAGTGAGCGCCGACCTGATCGTTTCCCGACCTGCCGAAAGTGCAGGGTGGGCGGCACGTTCTGGCCTTCTGCCCGAACCTGGCGTGGTAGTAGCACATGGTCCGCTCTGGTGGAGGCTCCGGCGGTCACGTCAGGTTCGGACAACAGGGCGTCGCGGCGGTCACTGCCGCCAGTGGCGCTAACTCGGCCGGTGGTGGTGCGGGCGTTGCCTCGGTCGGCCCAGGGTTCCAGGCGGCCGCTCCGACGTGTCGCCTGGCTGAGAAAAATTTATCGGCCTCCTTGGCCAGGGCACGAGGGTCCGTGATGGGCGAATTAGCCAAAGCTAATCGTACCTGCCCGGGTAGCTGCCGGAGGAACAGCTCGCGGAAGAGGAAATCTGGGCTGTGGTCACCGAGTAGAGCAAGCATGTGGTCCATGCGTTCGGATGGACGGGCCTCACCCAGCTCCGGGAGGTCGAGCAGTTGTCGTGTGCTTTCGGTCTCTGTGAGTCCAAACGCACCGAGGAGTAGGCCTTTGAGAGCGCCGTATTTGTCGGCGTTCGGCAGGTTCTGTAGGAAGCTCAGGACCCGGGCAGCAGTGGAGGTGTTGAGCGCGGAGACCACATGGTGGTAGCGCGTCGTGTCCTCCGTAATGTTCCGCAGGGCGAATTGGGAATCCGCTTGGGCGAACCAGACGGCTGCGTGCGATTCCCAAAAGCCAGGGAGCTTCAAAGCTACAGATGACTCTATTGCCATGTTCTTGAAAAGGGGTCACCAATTGTGGAGCGATGCTCGCACGATAAAGCCGGACAAAATGGACGACACCAGGAACGAAGTTTCACTGAGCTATTTATTCTAGCTCAACTCGAAAGAACTCAAAAGCACTGAATAGCCCGTTAACACGGGCGGCAATTTATATCAAAAGTTCACCACACAAAAGCCACGCCTCTCAGGCGGAGCATGGTATGCAAATAAGTCAGCCACGCCTCTCAACGGGGCGTGGTATGCAAATCGAGAGTCCGCCGAGAGCAAGGTAATTCCGGACACGTCCGAGCAAGTAACCGCCCGCCGGTTACGTCATCGGCCGGTGCAAGGTGATTGTGTCATGCTTCCGGTAACCGCTACAGTCTGTTCTTACAAATTAATGTGACCGCCACACAATGCTTTTTCCATTGATTATTCAAGATTCTCATGTTCCATGGAGATATTTCTCAGTACAAAAACAATATTGGTTGAGTACAGTTAATTTGGTAATGTATTTTCGCCTGACTCATGTCCTCTCCATAACAACATGCCTCTTGAAATACACATGAGTGTATGATATTTTACATAAGCTTATACAGCAAATTGCGTCTGTCCTTATCTCTTGTTTCATGTCAAAACAGTTTTTGCTATATTCCACAGCTCCTTGCTTTGCATTGTTATTCAAACTTTATATCTGTGGCTTTTCTTTCCTTATTTGTTTACATTTCTTTTTGTATACACGATTGATGCTCGTGGAAGGGCTCAAACAAAATGGACGAGAACCGCATGGAAAGGGGTAAACAGCTACACCAGAGTTGGAATGAGAATGAGAGTGAGATCAAGGGGAGGGGGAGCAAGACACATGGGGGTGAACAAGCTGCACACAAACTGAATGAAACACAGCAGGAAGAAGAAGGGGAAGGTGGGGATGAAACAGAAAAGGAACAAACAAACCAACCGACACCTAACAAATGAAGAAGGTGAGGAAAAATCACAATAACCTGGAAAAGGGGAGTGCTTGGGAAAAGGGGTCATTTGGGGTCGAAAAGATCATTAGTATGGCATGGAGGATGACCTGCGGTAGTGATGAACAGCTGTCTTGGGGCCTTAGAAGGGAAAAATGGGACTGAACAAACTGGGAAATTTGGATCCGCAGGTGAGAGAAAAGAGGAACAATTGAGTAGAGGTGAGTAATTGACGTGTACTCTCTGCATGAACCTGGGAGCGACAGAACCAAAAGAGGACAGAGGGTGCAAGACCAAAAAGGAGCCTGATGAATACAGAGAGCCCACTGGCTTCCCTGTGATGCGAAAGTAACAGGCGTCGACACTCAGCTTTGTCACTGGAGATTCCAATGATTTTGAGAGCCTTGCTTTCCATGGCATTATGAAGGGCAAGTTGAAGCAAGAGTTCAACCCAAAGGAGAGGGCAGTACTCCATCAAGATGTAAATGAAGGCCATGTGTCATGCAGAAACCTTGTGGGGGACAGGAGGGGGGTAAGGCTCCTGAAACCCGAGGGAAGGGGTGGGAGGGTCGGTAAGGGTGCAAGAAAAGAAGGGATGTCGTAGAAGACTTCTGACATGGCTTGTCCTGACATGCACATATGCTCGGCCTCACAGTACTATCATTAGACATTTTAAAACTTGCACCAAAACAAATGTCTTTAGCCACCCAGCAGAAGTGTCTGATATTAGTTGCCCAGCAATAATTTATACTTATCCTAAATTACCAGGCAAGCAATTTTCTAAAACCATGAGATTGATAAAATTCATTCCATTGGTTGTTATATTGATCAGATTTCATTGCTGCCGGTCACTTTTACCAGATGTGGTCATTCTTTTCAGGTGGTTATCAAAGGAAGATATTTCCATGTGGAAGTAGGTGGTTACTAATGAGGCACATAATTACTCATCCCATGGTCTCTCAAGACTGGATATGCTGTGTCTACACCAGAATAGGATATGCTGGGTCTACACCAGAATAGGAGATGCTGTTTCGACACCAGAATAGGATATGCTGTGTCTACACCAGAATAGGATATGCTGTGTCTACACCAGAATAGGATATGCTGTGTCTACACCAGAATAGGATATGCTGTGTCTACACCAGAATAGGATATGCTGTGTCTACACCAGAATAGGATATGCTGTGTCTACACCAGAATAGGATATGCTGTGTCTACACCAGAATAGGATATGCTGTGTCTACACCAGAATAGGATATACTGTGTCTACACCAGAATAGGATATGCTGTGTCTACACCAGAATAGGATATGCTGTGTCTACACCAGAATAGGATATGCTGTGTCTACACCAGAATAGGATATGCTGTGTCTACACCTGAATAGGATATGCTGTGTCTACACCAGAATAGGATATGCTGTGTCTACACCAGAATAGGATATGCTGTGTCTACACCAGAATAGGATATGCTGTGTCTACACCAGAATAGGATATGCTGTGTCTACACCAGAACAGGATATGCTGTGTCTACACCAGAATAGGATATGCTGTGTCTACACCAGAATAGGATATGCTGTGTCTACACCAGAATAGGATATGCTGGGTCTACACCAGAATAGGATATGCTGGGTCTACACCAGAATAGGATATGCTGGGTCTACACCAGAATAGGATATGCTGTGTCTACACCAGAATAGGATATGCTGTGTCTACACCAGAATAGGATATGCTGTGTCTACACCAGAATAGGATATGCTGTGTCTACACCAGAATAGGATATGCTGTGTCAACACCAGAATAGGATATGCTGTGTCTTCACCTGAAATGGATATGCTGTGTCTACACCAGAATAGGATATGCTGTGTCTACACCAGAATATGATATGCTGTGTCTACACCAGAATAGGATATGCTGTGTCTACACCAGAATAGGATATGCTGTGTCTACACCAGAATAGGATATGCTGTGTCTACACCAGAATAGGATATGCTGTGTCTACACCAGAATAGGATATGCTGTGTCTACACCAGAATGGGATATGCTGTGTCTACACCAGAATGGGATATGCTGTGTCTACACCAGAATAGGATATGCTGTGTCTGTTGTGGAAAACCATTCAGGTCCACACAACTTTAGTCCAACGGTTTGGTTCAATTGCATTTAGATCATCACATCATTCCTGTAAGTAGAAATACACAATAAGCATACGATGCGACATCTCATAAAGCCATTCATATCAGTCAATGCAAGCAAGCTAGATATTCTATAAAGGCGTACCATTAACGAGGCTACCGATGTAACATGTCACAAGGGAGAAGTCTCGGAGCACTGACACAGCAACGGGTCTTATAGTCACGCCCCTAGCGGTGACAACAATGACAGCGAGCAGCTAGCATCCCCACCCGGGTTCAGTACGGATACGATTTCACTACATTCACCCCCCCCCCCCCGTCAGAATTATACGGCCGCGTGGCTAAAAGCGAGTGAGCGTCAGCATGAATAGGGCGCGGAGTATCAGTCGGCCCAACCGTATCGGGCCGGGCGGCGAATTTCTCTGCCAGCACGCGTTCGAAATTCCCCGGGTACGGCATCTCGTAACCCTGTATCCCCGGTGTCAGAGGCGTCAACAGGGTCGGGTGATGAAGGGGGTAACGCCAAGTCGTCGGACCCGGGCAGTCTCGACGGGGGGAGGGTCGGTGGACTGTCGGCGATGGGAGCGTCGGGAGAGGCCATAGTCTCATAGATGGGTTCGACCGGTTCGTCCGATTCCCTACTAAGGTCGTCGACCCCGCAAGGGGCAAGATGACGAACGGAGACAGTAGTCTCACGACCATCAGACGTCATCACACGAGCATGCTCAGGATTAGCCTGGAGAATCTGCACTTTGTCCACAAGGGGGTCGTACTTGCTCGCGCGAACCGCCCGTTTAAGGTAGGCCGGCCCGGGCCCAGCGAGCCAACTGGGCAAAGACCGTATACACCCCGAGCTCCTGGGGTGGTGGAAAAGTCGCTCGTGGGGAGTTTGGTTAGTTGCCGTACTCAGGAGTGCCCGGATTGAGTTCAACGCCGCAGGTAGCGACCAAGCCCATTTATCGAGGCCCCGGCCGTGGGTCCGGAGATGGAGCATGACGGCCCTCCAGATAATCCCGTTGAAGCGTTCGATCTGCCCATTAGCCTGGGGTCTGTACGGCGTGGTGTAACTAGATGCAATGTTGTTTTGGAGCAGATAGCCGCGCACCTCCTGAGACAAGAAGACTGCACCCCGGTCGGTATGGACATAGGCCGGGTAACCGAACATTGAGAACAAGTTCTGTAAGCATCGCATCACCGTGGCAGCAGTCATGTCCGCGCACATATAAGCAAAGGGGAATCGTGAGTACTCATCAACGATAGTGAGCAGATAGCGAGAGCCGCTCGACACCGGCAAAGGGCCCTTGAAATCCATCGCCAAGCGTTCCCACGGGCGTGTAGCCTTCACCAGAGTCCCCATAGGGGGGTTATAGAAACGCGGTTTGATTTCCGCGCAGATAGCGCAGTCGCGACAGATACGGCGGATATCGTCAATCGAGTAAGGGAGATTCCCACTCCGCACGAAATGAGCGAAACGCGTTACGCCGGGATGGCCCGCAGTAGCATGCAGCACCCGTAGGCCCTCCAACGAGGTGATACCAGCACATGTAGTCGGGCGTGATAAGGCATCGGCGGCCTGGTTATCCTTCCCTGGGCGATATTTGATGGTGTAACAGAAGTCGGCGAGTTCGATACGCCAGCGAGTGATTTTCTCGTTCTTAATGCGCTGGGCGTGTAAGGTGTCGTACATGAACGCAACGCTTTGCTGGTCCGTGATGATTTGGAAGCTCCGCCCGAGTAGGTACGGGCGCCATCGCCGAATAGACTCGACGATCGCATACGCTTCCTTTTCAACGGACGAGTGCCTCCGCTCAGCGGAGGTAAGAGTCCGTGAAAAGAAAGCCACGGGACGTCCCCCTTGGGAGAGGGTCGCCGCGATGGCCTGATCCCAGGCGTCACTTTCGAGGACGAACGAGCCGCTCTCGTCGATGGTCGCTACGGCGGCTCGGGCGATGTCGGTCTTAAGACCTTCAAAGGCCGTCAATGCGGCCGAACTCAGGGGAAAAGTGTCGCAGGCCACAAGGGGGCGAAGTTTCGCGGAGAAATTTTGCACCCATTTGGAGTAATGGGCGAACAGCCCAAGGGCGCGTTTCAGGGACGCCCGATCGCAGGGAGGGGCCATGTCGAGCAAAGGTCGCAGACGTTCCTTATCCGGAGAGACAGAGCCATGGGTCACGGTGTACCCCAGAAGATCTATGGTGCGTAGGGAGTATCGGCACTTATCCTCGTTCATAGTTAAGTGATACCGTTGCGCGACCTCAAGGAAGCGCTTCAGATTAGCGTCATGGTGCCCTTGGTCATATCCACAAACCGTAAGGTTATCGAGGTAGACGAAAACATCGGTTAAGTGCTCCCGCGCAACGAGGTCATCCATGGCCCTCTGGAAACAAGCGACCCCGTTCGTCACCCCAAAAGGCAATCGTGTAAATTGGTACAACTGCTGCCCCGACTCGAAAGCGGTATAGATACGATCCGCCCTCGAGATAGGGATCTGGTGGTACGCACTACGGAGATCGAGAGTACTTTAGACCGAATACTGGGATACCTGTTGCACTAGCGCGTCCATCCCCGGAAGGGGGTAGGCATCCAGCTGTGTAAAGCGGTTAATCGTTTGGGAATAGTCGATTACCATGCGTTTGCGATGGGCCTCGCTGCGCACCACTAAGACCTGAGCGCGCCACGGCGACCTGCTAGGTTCTATGATGCCGTCCTTCAAGAGTTGAGCCGTTTCGTCCGCAATGAATTGCATGTCCGCGCGAGAGTAGCGTCGCGATTTTACCGCGACGGGGGTACAGTCGGAGGTTAGATTGGGGAACAGCAAAAGCGGCCGGACGTCCATTTGCGCTAGGGCGCACACCGTTAGCGCGTCGTCCGGCCCCACAACAAGAGTGTCAGGCCCACCGAACTCCATTACCAGACGTCCATGCAGCTTAAGAAAATCGTGTCCTAGCAGAATATCAGCACATAATGCGGGTAAAACCATAAGGTGTACATCAGGGAAAACCCGTCCCTTTAGCACGAGTTTCAATCGGCATTCCCCTTTCGTGCTGAGCCGCAGTCCCTGGGAAGCCATGAAGATCCGTCTCGTAGACCGCCCGATCCGCCATCCATGCCTGAGCACAAGTCGTTGGTCGATAAAACTATCCGTAGATCCGGTATCCACCAAGGCCTGAACACAATGGCCCTCAACCATAAGGGGAATAAGGGCTTGAGCCAGGCCAGACGAGGCAGCTGGGAGCGGGACTGAGCCCCCCGAATGGGTCGGTCCAGCCTCGCGGGTGGATCCTACACCAGCAGCAGTTTTGCGAGCGTGGCCGGAGGCTGTGTTGGCCATGGGGATCCCATTATCGTCATCAGAGGGCTTTCCCCAGCATTCCGGTGTTTCGCGATTCAAAATCCGACGAGAAAAGGCCTCCGTAGTATTTGACATTGCCTTTTGACACTCCTGGCAGATAAAGGCTTCCGTAGTATCCGAAATCGCCTTTTTACATTTTTGGTCGCTTTGACAAGAGGCTTCCGTAGTATTCGAAATTGCCTTTTTACATTTTTGGTCGCTTTGACAAAAGGCTTCCGTAGTATTCGAAAGTTGCCTTAACTCTTTTGACGGGGCGGGGGCCGCCGTTAGCTCGTGGGCGACTCGAGGAGTACGAGGGGCTTGGTGAAGTGTGGCCCGTGGTTTGGCCAAGGACGCGGCCTTTGTCCCCGATGGAGAATGAGACGGTGGTGGCTGTCCGGTGGCGCCAATCAAGGTCGTCTGAGCGCCCAGCGGGCCGCAGAGAGCGGCCCTCCCCTTCGAAGTCGGGTAAGGCGCTGGGCTCGTGGGTTCTGCTACGAGCCCGTTCAAGGTTGCTGCGCCCGCGTGGCCGCGGCTGCGCGAGTCGAAGGGCCGCGAGCCGCGTGCCGTTTTCTTGCACACTTTCGCGTAATGTCCCTTTAGCGAGCACAAATGGCAAATAGCGTCACGTGCCGGACACACGACTCGGGCATGACGAGGCCCTCCACAAAAAAAACATGCGGCCCCGCGCAAGGCCTTGGGTCTGCTGGTCGTAACGGCAGCTGTCAGGGTAGGGTCATCCTCCGGAGCATCCCGGAGTTCAGCAGGCGGATCCACGTCCTCGTCAGTGGTACTCTCCGGCCGGGCGTGTAGTGAGGTGCCCGCCAAAAGGCGCGTGCGATCATAGGCGTTCGATTGCATCCGCGCTTCGGTATACACCGTCGCTTGCTCAACCGCCGTAGCGAAGGTCAGGTCGGTCTTCTCCAAGAGTTTGAGACGTAGTTCCTGGGAGGAGACCCCTGCTATGAAGGCATCTAAAAGTCGATCATCCTTAGCCTGCTCGGGAGTCCGTGGCTCCTTGACGCTGTCCAGCATGAGCTGCCGGAGCTCCTGGGCGTAATGATCCATAGGCTCGTTGGGCTGCTGCCGTCGCGTTTGCAGCAAATAACGCGCGTACACAGGGCTTTTTTGTTTTATGTAAAGCCGCTTGAGCTCCGCGATGGTAAGATCATACGTCGTGCATTGAGCGACCGCGTGGTAGACCCGGTAGTCGATTTTTGAGTGTAATATCGCCAGCTTCGCGGCAGGCGTCGGAGCGGTCTCAGGCTCATCAAAGAGATGCTCCAGTTGTCGGAGCCAGTGCTTGAGTTGCAAGCCTCCGTCCGTGGCTTGTGGGTCGGCGCTGAAAATGGACACCGTCAACGTCTTGTTGCCAGCCATGTCAGCAGATCTTAAATGCAATTAAGTGTTGTGGAAAACCATTCAGGTCCACACAACTTTAGTCCAACGGTTTGGTTCAATTGCATTTAGATCATCACATCATTCCTGTAAGTAGAAATACACAATAAGCATACGATGCGACATCTCATAAAGCCATTCATATCAGTCAATGCAAGCAAGCTAGATATTCTATAAAGGCGTACCATTAACGAGGCTACCGATGTAACATGTCACAAGGGAGAAGTCTCGGAGCACTGACACAGCAACGGGTCTTATAGTCACGCCCCTAGCGGTGACAACAATGACAGCGAGCAGCGAGCATCCCCACCCGGGTTCAGTACGGATACGATTTCACTACAGTGTCTACACCAGAATAGGATATGCTGTGTCTACACCAGAATAGGATATGCTGTGTCTACACCAGAATAGGATATGCTGTGTCTACACCAGAATAGGATATGCTGTGTCTACACCAGAATGGGATATGCTGTGTCTACACCAGAATGGGATATGCTGTGTCTACACCAGAATAGGATATGCTGTGTCTACACCAGAATAGGATATGCTGTGTCTACACCAGAATAGGATATGCTGTTTCTACACCAGAATAGGATATGCTGTGTCTACACCTGAATAGGATATGCTGTGTCTACACCTGAATAGGATATGCTGTGTCTACACCAGAATAGCATATGCTGTGTCTACACCAGAATCGGATATGCTGTGTCTACACCTGAAAGGGATATGCTGTGTCTACACCAGAATAGGATATGCTGTGTCTCCACCAGAATATGATATGCTGTGTCTACACCAGAATAGGATATGCTGTGTCTACACCAGAACATCTATGGCTCATGGAGGCAACACCAGATTTCACTTCAGACAAATGCAGCCACTGAGATTCAGGGAAGTGACGTCATTTCTCAGAGCACTTTGGGTACCAAAAACACCATTTTTATGACGTTGCTTTTCTCTTCACACTTGGCAGGCCAACTAAGGAGGATTTTGGCAAGGATGCCAACCTATGGGATTTGTCAGTGTTTTATTATTTAAATGCTCGGCGTCAAGCAAGGAGACGGACGGCACACAGCATTTTTAGTCTTTGCTGTGACTCGACCAGGCTCGGAATCGAACTGCCGACCTCGCAAACTCAGAGCAGACGCTCTAACCATTATGCTCCCACACCTGGTGTCTGCTTTTGCATCTCCAGTTTACTCCACCGTAACCCATATGCATTTGCACACATCAACAAACCAGTTTCTGGCCGACCTCCCTAAAGACAAGCCTTATCATCACATCCTCGCATTAGTTACCCTATTCTGGTGAAATTAACCAACATCATTTGCCCCGACAATTCCTTACACTCCATCAGGGCTGGAGCGACACTCTTATTGAATACAATGCCCTCTTCGATCTTATTTGCGCTTCTTAGTCGTTCATATGTCATCGGCTTAACGTGCTTGTTCCTTACCACACGTTAAAAACTTTTACTTCAGTGCAAAGGCTCATGGGTGCTAATACGGGGATTTATTTAGGTTGCATGCAGAAAAAGACATAAGTAATATCAGTGTATTTTACGCATTTTCACATGAATTACACGGAAGTTTGAAACGAGAATTCAATACCATATCTAGGATTTGAACCTGCCTTCAGAGCTTCATGAACGCTTCTCAGATCGAGGAACACTCAAAGAACAGGCTAAGCCAAAAAGTTTCCTGTGACTCAGCAATCATGATGGCTATCCCCGTGAAATAATCCTCGTGTTCACGGCAGATATTCTTTTCTGGGAGATAACTGTGTCGGTTCCCTGCGAAGCAGAAAAGGCAATATTGAGATTCTGCATTAGATTAACCAAAGATATTGTGGCACATAAAGTGCTGCTTTTAGACACTGAATATACTGTAATATAAATTACATTTTTAGGTACGTTTTAAAGGAGCCTTTTTAAATACTTGCGTGTTGGGCTTTTTAAGCCAGTTATGGTGAACCCTTCCCCAAAGCGTGAATTGCGATAAATTGAAGGAATTAAAGTGCAATTTGGATGAGATGATGGTACAAATAATATAAAAACAAAATTTGTTCTCTACGGATTCAAAAGCTTGCTTAAAACAGAGACATCAGACTGGCCAATGCAATGCAGTTTCATGCTTATTACCCTGCGCTCGCGAAGTGAAAAGCGGGGTTAAGCATTCAGGTACGTACGTACGTGTGCCGTGTGCCGCACGTTTCTGCATTAAAAAAATTCATTTTCTCGGCAACCGTTGGTCCGATTGACATGAAGTTTTCACCATAGGAGCGCCTCCTCCTGTAGAATATTTTAATGATTATTAGGACGTCATAGGTCACGTGGTACAGGCGCCATCTTGGAAAAACTTCGCACCTCTATCTTTGAAACCACTCCATGGAAAAATTGAGACCTGGCTCATTGTCAAGTACTCCCCATGGGGAATAATATATGTTAATGATGATGTCATCGGTGCCTTCGTTATGACATCATAATTTGACAAGTACAACACTTTCCGATCATTATTTTTAAAAAATCAGCAACTGTTGGTCTGATGGACATGAAATTTTCACCATAGGAGCACCTCCTCCTTTCAAATATTTTAATGATAATCATGACGTCATAGGTCATGTGGTACAGGCGCCATATTGGAAAAACCGAAAAATGTTGCAAATCTATATCTCCAAAACCGCTGCATGGAAAAAATTGAAACATGGCTCATTGTAAAGAAGTCCATATGGGGAATAGGTGTTGTTAACGATGACTTCATTGGTGCCATAATTATGACGTCATAACTCGACAGGGACATCGCTTAGTCTGATCAGTTTGAAATGTATAGAGCATGATCTATGCAACAATTATATTGGAGAATATAAATTTATGATGTCATCGCTCACGTGGGGTGGCAGCCATATTGGATCAAAGGAAAAACATGTTCAAAAACAAAAGAGTTGGCTCGCAACAGGTTGACTGTGCAGGTTAAGTATTCTATGAATACCATCTAGTATTAGAGAACTTGTGATTCCCTGTTTGTCGCTAAAGGCGGCAAAAAGGGTTGGCGTCAGGAAGGGCATCCGGCCGTAAAACATTGCTTCAAAACGGGGACCAAAAAACAACAACAACCACGGTTCCCGAAAAAGGCCAACCCCCGCTTGCGGGGAAAAATGGCCTCTAAAGGTGGTTATATTAGAGAACTTGTGGCCACAGTAAATTTGGAAAAAAAACTTGATAGGTTGTAATTTCATTCTGCAAAAATGTTATTATTAATAAACGATTTATGTTTCATTAAAATTCTAAATTATCTCATAAATATCGTGTCAATTATGTTTTAGAATGAATACGTCCTTTAGTTTTCATTGCCAGGTTTTTTCATGAAACCACAATAGGTTATCATTGATAACTAGAACGGCACTCAGTAGAGCGCATGCCTTCGCCAGGATAAACAGGTTATGTTTTGTATCCCACTGATAGGCCGTGTCTGGATTTGGACCTGAACCAAAATCAAATCAGCTTGTTCTAGTCACCTAACCACCTCGTCCACCAAGTTTTGTCCAAATCCGTCCATAACTTTTTGAGATATCGTGCTATGTATCACTTTTAGCCCAATCTCTCAATGGTGAAGAATCACTTAAGCAATTATATAATTATCGTATCCGAATACATATTCAGATCTTCACCAAAATTGAATCGGTTCTTCTTTGTCGGACACACAACCGGTCCACCAAGTTTCGTCCAAATCCGTCCATAACTTTTTGAGATATCCTGCTATGTATCGTTATTGGCCCTATCTCCCAATGGTGAAGATCACTTTAAAAATTCCAGTAGCCGGATCCGAATCCGGATCTTCACCAAAATCGAACCATTTCGTCCTTGTCACATATGCTACATCGCAGCAGAATTTCGTCCGAAGCCGTCCACAAATTTTTGATATAGGGTAGGTGGGGGGGGGGGGTGATATGGACCCTCTAAGCCAAAGTCCCGATAGAGGCTATACAAATAGACAAGGAAAATTTCCAAATAATGGTTTGTTTAGACAACCAGACGCAGACAGACTACATCCCCGTGCAGTTTGGGTTGAATAAAATCAGACATATGATTGAGGGGACAAATAAAAATATGCCATCAGTGTCCATATTTCAAACAACGTGGGGAATATGGACCCCCCATTGGGGTAATATGGACCCCCTCATTGGGGTAATATGGACCGCGGGTCCATATTACCTCAATGTGGTAAGTCCAGTTTCTTTTCGACAAATGTTCCCTGGGCCAAATGTTACTTTCCGATTTTTCAGTGAACAACAACCTTAGCGACACTCGTCACAGACGAAAGCACCTATACCCTCATAGTCAGTTTCGTTTTTGTGGGCCCATTGCAAGCATTCACTGCATTGGATCCAAGAAAATTCAGGTGGATCAACAAATAACTCATTGCAATATATGCAGTAGAAATTACTCATGCAGTTTTCAGGTCCTTTTCTGTGTTGCTTTTGTTACGTGGTCCCCTCGGTGACTACCTGGTCTCGGTGACCCCTGGACCGTGAGAGGAACTTCGCCAGAAAGTGGTATTATATATGCACTTTCGCAACGCAATCCCTAGGAATTCCACCCAAGAGAAAACTGATTTTCAATGATATATTTCAATGGTAATGATACCATACAATTCCAATGATACAATCAAGGATATATTCCCCGAGCAATCCACCATCCACAATTCACACTCAACAATCAATCCCCTAGATGATTAAGATGGCCATCTTACATACGTGTGTCCCCTTTTGTACTCACGACCCCCTTTGGTCTCTGTCCCTCACAATGTCTCTGGGCCCCTCCTGACCAAGATGATGGTCGGCTTCGCCGCACTCGGGCGGTTGAACGAACCCCGGGTGGACGTTTTTCCACCGGGCATGTATCGTACCAAGAACCAAGGCTGCAGCCTCCTCTTGGCCACGCGAAGCGGGTACTGTACAGCAGGCAAAAGCCACACGCCGCTTGCAACGCATGTTGGGCCCCAACGTGCGACCCGTACGCGTCTTTGTAGACGGTGCCGCGAACGGTGCCAGACGCTGGGTCGGTGCACGGCCCCACGGCAGCTTGACGTGTCCACCGGGTAGGTACCCGTCCCGGTAACTCTTCTCGCCAGACGGGCTTGGGAACGCCGCTTTTCCACACGGCTCAATATCGATCCCACCTCTCGTCGGAGCGGGGCGAGGAAGAAGAATCCTCGTCGCTTCTCTCGACCTCGTGTCTTTCTTCTTCCGTTTCCGGTCTCTTTTTCCAGAAGGGCTCCTGACCCTCCAACCACAACAACCCTTAATCGACTACACATTGATAAGCAAAGACCTGAATAGTAATTCACATACATTCCCATAAATATGTAACACTCCCCCCCTTCAAGAAAGAAAGTTTGAACCCAGCGAAAACTTTCTTTGCCGGCCAACTTGGATAAACAAACCAGATAACTCAACCCCCAAATCATCAGTTCCCCTGGGCAACAATTATCACAACTCAAAAATAAAGCAACAAAATTTCACAAAACCCCCAGAGATTTTCAAAGGTAATTCACTCTGGACAAAGCACCAGCAACGACATTGTCCCTGCCCTTTACATGTTCAATTTCCCGTTGGACTCCTGCCAAGCCAAACTCCATCTCATGACCCTCTGACTTTGACTGTCAGTTTCTTGTGAATGCAGGTTAAGGGGTTGATCAAAGATCCAAAGTTAAGCCACTCGATAGCACTTTTTCCAGGAGGCCAAGCCGAGTATTCACTACATGGATGCCTTTAGGAATGTGGAGTTCACGGTTAGTCCGTGCAGGAAAGTTCTCTACATGGGCGCCTTGAGGAACGTGGAGTTCACGGTTAGTCCGTGCATGAAAGTTCACTACATGGACGCCTTTAGGAACGTGGCGTTCACGGTTAATCCGTGTAGGAATCTTGGCTTGGCGGCTCCGCCGCATTCAGTGCTTCAGCTTTTCAGAACTTCCCTAATAATTATGGTGGGACCGCTTGTCACTGTAGTCCCATGAATAGCGGTCTCCTTCTCGGCCACTACTTTGACAATCCTTCCTTCGGGAGCTGCCGTAACTCAGGGAGCCTCCATAATAATATTGATTGTGGCCACCACCAAAACTACCGCCCAGTTGTACTCTCCTGTAGACCTCTCGACGCCTACGAAATGCCTTCCCTACTGTTATGGTCCGACCCTCCAAATCCTTGCCATTCCAAATCTTCTCTGCCTCTCTGGCGTCTTTTGTGCTTGCAAACGTGACAAAGCCGAACCCTCTTGACTGTTCGTTTCCCTGTCTCTTACCAACCGCACTTCCACCAGCGGCCCATATCTGTTGAAGACAGAGGTCAGAACTTCTTCCTCTGTTTTGAAGTTCAGTCCCCCTACAAATAACTTGGTACTTTTGTCGCCATCCCGAGCTGGTGTGGTGTTATTTTCCCTGCTGGGCTCTTTACCAACCCTCAGGTTACCATAAACTTGACCCCCGGCCAAATCATTCCCGATAACCACAGATACACCCTCTACAGGAAGTGTGGCTTGTAAACCGACGGTGACCGGTCCTGACACCAAATCGGACTCCAAATGGATGACATGAAGTGGAGCACTAACACCGCCCCCGATCCCCTGTAAACGAACACTATCCCCCGTTGCCGTCTCCTCGGACCATGGCAAAATGCCTTCAAGCATTAAAGATTGATGTGCTCCTGTGTCCCTCAATATCCTAACCGGTCTCCGGTTAGTCGAGGCTCCATCCAGTGACACAAACCCCTCTGAAATACATGGTTGGTAACCCTTTTGATGGCGATTTCTCACAATGGCCATTGCATTTGGAGTCGTACTAGTCGAACTCCGCTCCTGATTTTCCTTTTTCAGGGCATAACATTGGGACATCACATGTCCAGGTTTCTTGCAAAAAGCGCAAGTAGGCCCGGAGGAAAAACTCGTGGTCTGCCTCGGGCCCCCCGGAAAATAAGTTTGTCTTGGGCCCATAGCCCTCTGATTTCTAACAGTTGGGGTATCATAGTTGTCCCCATAATCATCTCGAGGCCGCCGCCATGTAAGGTCGTTCTCCGCACCGGGTGTTCCATAACTCCCCTGCTGAAGTCTAGGCGAGGAGTTAGGTTTGTGGACCCCTATTCGGTGGGTTAAGGCATACTCATCTGCCATGGTGGCTGCGTCCCACAACTTTGGTACTTTCTTTTCCTGCAGGTACACTTTGATGTCCTCGTGGACACACTTCTGAAATTCCTCCACCAGGATCAAGTCACGCAATGTTTCGAAGTCTTTCCCGACTCCTTTTGACTCACACCACCGATCAAACATGTTTTCTTTCACTCTGGCAAACTCCACATGGGTCTCACTCTCCCTCTTCCTGGCATTCCTGAATTTTTGCTTGTAAGCTTCCGGAACCAACTCATAGGCTTTGAGGATGTGCTTCTTCAGTACCTCATAATCTGCACATTGGTCCATTGGTAGCGCCGAATAAATCTCTTGAGCTTTTCCCACCAGCACACTTTGCACTAGTATGGTCCAGGCCTCCTCCGGCCAGTTTAATTGTCGAGCCACTTTCTCAAAGTGTGGAAAAAATTTCGCGACTTCCTTTTCACTGAACGGTGGAACCAGCCTCACATGTCTGCCCACATCCCAGGTTTTCTGGTTAGGTGTCGACCCCGTCAGCAAGGGTGGTACCTCTCCCCGTTCTTTCATTAACTCCAGCTCCTTGAATTTAATTTCCTGCCGAAGCTCCATGTCACGTTCCTTTAATTCCCTTTCTGCTTTTCTCTCCTCTGCTTCGAGTTCCCTTGCAGCTCTCCTCTCCTCTGCTTTTCTTCCTTCTAACCTTTCCTGAAGTTCTCGTTCCACTCTCCTTTCCTCTGCTTGTTTCTCTTCTCTCCTCTCTTCTGCTTTCCTTTCTTCTTCTGCTCTTTCCTTTTCTGCTTTCCTTTCTTCTTCTGCTCTTTCCTTTTCTGCTTTCCTTTCTTCTTCTGCTCTTTCCTTTTCTGCTTTCCTTTCTTCTTCTTTCATCCGTTCCTGGCTCCGTAATTGCAACTCCAGTTTCCGGAGCTCAACGTCTTCTGGTTCTTCGGGTAGCCACTCCCAGGCTAACTCGTCCCATGTTCCTAATCCCACCATAGATTGTATCACCGTGGCCTGCAACTCTGCCTTCCTCAAATTAGTTCGGACCTCCAAGTTAAAATGTTTGGCAAATTTCAAGAGGTCCGACTTTAGTAACGCTCGGAACTGTGCCTCACTCGGGGTTACCGCAAAGTTCTGTGCCACAAACGCCATGGTGCCTATCGTTAACACCTGTTAACCTTCACCCAATACTTTACCCCCAATTTCCCCAAAGATTTACCAATTAATACTTAATTAATAAATTTTAATTAATAAAAATATTATTTTATTGTTTTATACAATTTTAGATCCCGGACGTAGACCCAATTGCGAATCCGCAAATCGTAATTTGGACGAGCCCCCAATTCTGTTACGTGGTCCCCTCGGTGACTACCTGGTCTCGGTGGCCCCCGGACCGTGAGAGGAACTTCGCCAGAAAGTGGTATTATATATGCGCTTTCGCAACGCAATCCCTAGGAATTCCACCCAAGAGAAAACTGATTTTCAATGATATATTTCAATGGTAATGATACCATACAATTTCAATGATACAATCAAGGATATATTCCCCGAGCAATCCACCATCCACAATTCACACTCAACAATCAATCCCCTAGATGATTAAGATGGCCATCTTACATACGTGTGTCCCCTTTTGTACTCACGACCCCCTTTGGTCTCTGTCCCTCACAATGTCTCTGGGCCCCTCCTGACCAAGATGATGGTCGGCTTCGCCGCACTCGGGCGGTTGAACGAACCCCGGGTGGACGTTTTTCCACCGGGCATGTATCGTACCGAGAACCAAGGCTGCAGCCCCCTCTTGGCCACGCGAAGCGGGTACTGTACAGCAGGCAAAAGCCACACGCCGCTTGCAACGCGTGTTAGGCCCCAACGTGCGACCCATACGCGTCTTTGTAGACGGTGCCGCGAACGGTGCCAGACGCTGGGTCGGTGCACGGCCCCACGGCAGCTTGACGTGTCCACCGGGTAGGTACCCGTCCCGGTAACTCCTCTCGCCAGACGGGCTTGGGAACGCCGCTTTTCCACACGGCTCAATATCGATCCCACCTCTCGTCGGAGCGGGGCGAGGAAGAAGAATCCTCGTCGCTTCTCTCGACCTCGTGTCTTTCTTCTTCCGTTTCCGGTCTCTTTTTCCAGAAGGGCTCCTGACCCTCCAACCACAACAACCCTTAATCGACTACACATTGATAAGCAAAGACCTGAATAGTAATTCACATACATTCCCATAAATATGTAACACTTTGCAGACTTGGTAACCTGCTTTCGAACTGGAGGACCGCGCTTTGTCGTGGTCTGTTGCCTTTTTTCGCTTTCAAATTAGTTGGGGATATAGGATTCTGCTTCTCGTGTGTTGGCCCTTTCTTCAATGCCCTTCTCTCTTGTTCTTGATGTTCCACAATCAAACGTCTTTTATAAGGAGAGGATGTGATGATTTCGCTTTTTCGGGGCGAGTTAAATCTCCGACAGTGCATCGTCACTGTCGGATTTTTATACAGAATCAAGTGTACATGTTATCGGCTGTTAAAAACAGCCGATACTTGACGGCTAATTGGACCATGCCTAGTTTTGCTTAGTCACATATTTCGGTGCAGAAAAATTTATTTGATTCAAATTTTGACAGTGAACATGCTGTTTTGTGGACTTATTCTATTAGCTTCCTGTGTGGGGAATATGGACATCGACCGTGGGGAATATGGACATGGGTCCATATTAGACACTACCAAAGGGTCCATATTCCCCACACCATGCCTCCCGATCATGTCAGCATGCCCAGTACATATGGGCTGGGATGGAGTTTTCTACACACAGTGATGCTGTAGACAGCTCTCACGTGTACTCAGCCAAGGACACCACTCATCAAACAAGCTAGTGACTACATGTAAATACACAGTACTGCATGCTTATGAATTGTAAAATTTCAGATGAAAACTTTTGGAAGTTTGCACTTACCGTCATTAAAGAGTTTGAATCAACTGCAGTTGTTCACTTGCTGGTCGGTTAAACTTGTTTATCCCGTGATATGGAGACGAGGCTTGATGCAGTGCATCATGGGAAATTCAGTGGGGTCCATATTACCCCCACCCACTATATCTTGTTCACAGTCAAACAGACAGACAGACAAACATACAGACAGACAGGGGTGAAAACATAAACTCCATCCACCTCCGGGGGCCGAGGTAATTATACTATAACAGATTGTGCTGAATATTATTTTCAACAAAGTAATTATAATAGCCATATAATAACATGGGCTGAGTTTATATCTCTATCCTTTTGACAGAAATGTTAAAGTAGATGTTTTACTAACAGTTAAAAAGTAAATTCAGTTATATGAATCAAGAGAGTATGGTGGGGTACGAGGGACAGGCAAAGGAGAAGGAAATCTATAAAAGAGAATAACCATCCAAGGAGATGAATCTCTGGATTGGCAATGCAGATGAGGGATAAGAGAAAGAGAATTACAGAGGAGCAAATCCTCCAGCGTATATCACTTTTACCGAGCACTTAAAGGTGTGCTTTATTTGAAGGCCTAATCCAAAAGAATGGGAATTTAAGAGAAGTTTCTTTATAAATGGCTTCATCTGATCGCCACCAATGCCTTGCTGGGGAGGATATCCTGATTAAACAGATGGAGAGACTGATGGTGTTTTGGTGGATTTGGAGAAATGAAAGCTGACTCCATCCGTATACACCGTAAAGTGTGATGATTATCTTATGTGGATAATGAATGAGTGAATGTAGATTTTGTTTTCATTGTCATAAATTTCACCAACATGGCCTCTGAACTAGTGTGCAGCCCCATTAGTGTCAAAATCGTGAGAGGGCAGAAGTTACCGAACTTGTTTATGTTTGAGGGAAGTTCAAAAGGTTCTAAAAATGAGACACTGACAAAGGTATAATACATGCCAATGATTTATATACCAGTAGGGCATGATTTCACCCTGCGAGCAACCACTCGGGTATAGCCTTCCATGCAGACATTATACATTACATGCAGACACGCGTTTTTAAAGCAGCTACATAACTCAAGAAAATCAAGAATTAGTGATTAGAATGAGTTATTTATTTAATCGTTTACAGCTGTAGTAATTTTCAATGTAAATGTGGCACAGGTTATGAAATGAGGTGGAAGAGCCGTGTGTTCGCATTGCCTAGCAACCGGCTTGAATGTAAGCTCCATTGTCTTGGGTTCCATGCCCACGTGAGTAGAGCGAGGCTGCACTGTCCTACATTTATTCACGGGTATTTCTGCTTGTGGACACTTTCTGATGGTTTTGTGATTTTTTCCTGGGATATTAGCTTTAATTTGCATCAGTGTGCGAAATTACAGCTTTCTAATATACCTAGAAGGTACAACACATTTATATTAGTGAATGAGTCAGTCAGTGACT
Organism: Myxine glutinosa; assembly: GCF_964187855.1. NCBI lineage: Eukaryota > Metazoa > Chordata > Myxini > Myxiniformes > Myxinidae > Myxine > Myxine glutinosa. The sequence goes on along the minus strand of NC_136267.1, from coordinate 134,312,110 downwards.
AAGTCAGTGGTTATATTAAGTGTACCGGAAGGTAATGTCGTTTTTCCTTTCTGAAAAACGACATTACTTTCTGGTACACCTTATAGAAAGAGCTTTATATATTAGATTTTAGAAACCTCACCAAAATATTGGTGTATAATCTGACAACAGAGCCGCTTAATCACTTTCCACACCAAACCATCATCGTTCTCAAACTTTTGTCCAGGCATACCTTAGTTGTCTGAAAAAAATGAGTCTGATGGCGTTAAATCCAGGCTGTACAGTACAGACTACCCCAGTTTGGTGATGGCCTCCCTGGTCTGCAAGCTTGTGTGTGGACGTGAATTAGAATGTTTCAGCAAAATTTATTTATTATCTTTGTCAGATCAGATCGCTCGGTGCAAACGTGTCTTCAGTCTCGATGTAGGCCTCTGAGTTTACTCTATGTTATTTAGGCACGAAGTCCACCAGGACATATAACTTCTTTCACATCCTAGAACATAATAGCCATCACTTTGCTCACAGAAGGTACAACCTTGGACTTCCGTTTCTGGATTATTGGTGGTGGATCACAGGTCGAAAATTCCATAGAAAACCAATAGGCCAAATCCCATAAAAATCCCATAGGACATTGGACCAGTAGGATCGATTGGTTTCAATAAGGAAAGTGAAATGTTGGACCAGTTTAAAATACCAATAAAAAAATCATGATCTTTTTTACCCTCATTAACCCCCCTCCTCCAATCCCACTCGAATCCCTTATCCCTCCAATTTTCCAGTTTTCCCTCCTGAGAGTTTCCTTCTGTATCCATCTTGTCCACCCCTTGCATCTTCTCCTGCCCCTCATTCTTCCCACACACATTGTTTGTCTGCGTCCTTCTGCCTTGGCCTTCAGCTCTGCTGCATGTGCCCCCCCCCCCCCTCTCTCTCTCTGCTGTTCCTTTTATCCTATTGCATCCTTATCCATTCAGTGTATGAGTACAATCTCTTCCACGAGCCTCGGCTATGTATACAAGATATAATATAACAGCAAGGTAGATCTGCAACTCTCGTTTCTCGTTCCCGAATAATAAATAAAAGTCCTTGTATGTGAGCTGCCAGAGCCTCATATCAGCAGAGTTGGATACAAATAAAATTGCCATGATATATACTGTGCACACAGAGGTAGCCACATGGCAGAGCACGACATCATTTAGATTCATTTTTAATCCGGCCTGCACATTTGCAATAGAGCTACTTGGTATGCAGACTTTCAACCAACATATTCCATGGCATTTTTCACCAGACTAGGTGCATTCTGGTTGGAATACTGGCCAAATTCTGCAATCCTGAATTCACTGCTTGAGTGTGGGGTTAAGTCATTCATATTCTCCTATTTGTGGAGACCATTGTTGCGTTTGCAACAGGTAATTATAGGTTATTATGAGATGGCATCCATTGATATGCTAAAAAAATTGTTGCATTTGGGAAAAAATTTTAAGAAACAACTTACCAAATTTGGACAACAAATTTGGACACCAAATTTGGAAGGCATTACTATTTTAGGCCAAATCGACTATTGCTTTAAAATAAATAAATATCAACAATAAATAAATAAACAAACAAACAAACAGTGTCAAGCGGAGCGTGTGCCTTGATTCTGCCTGCACTCATCACACATGTTACGATGCAGTTCATCTCCGCCTGGTGAAATGCGTCATTGCATTGCTGGCTGCAGACACGTCAATCGGAGACCCAATGGCAGGCGAATGCTGAAGCGACCATGCACAGCTAAATGGCACCGATTTGGAGCTGGGGGGAAGAGAGGGGGTAAATGAACAGTTCTTTTCACCAGCTGTCTGCTTACGGACGAAAGAGCATGTCGTACACCATGAGTACACATCATTATGAATTGCTTTGTGGAGAAAAAGGTTAGGGATTAGCTGTAGTTTTTGACTGAGGCACAATTTCATTATTAACTTTTTCTTCTTCTTTCTATTCCTTTATCCACTGTTGCTTTGAGCACCCGATTATGGAGACTTGCAGAAACTGCATGAGAAAAGCTCACGCTCAATACATTGTTGGATTGGAAACCGGCCAAATTTTCCAAACATCGCCGAAGTCTCCTACCTGGCAGTTGTGTTCCGAAAAAAACGAGTTATCATGATAATTAAATTTCACAGCTCCATTTGGTGTTGTTAGTTTGAAACGCACAAATATATATATCAGTATGAATCACAAGGCTCCAACCACGTTTCACACCTGTGATCAGTAGGCGCTCCCGGTCACCCCCACCAAATGGTGCCACGCAGTGACAACTGAGATTTCGAACAAAGTGAAAACAACTAAAGTGTGTCAACAATTTGTGAGGGAAATTGACAGCACCAGCTCATCATGAGGAAGAGAATTTCCGGAGCAACGAGTTGATTTCACGCAACAAGTGCTTTTTCCTCATTCCGAGCACCGAAGTCTGGGATAATGTGTCTCAACGAATGTATAATGGGCAGGGAAGTGAAAACCAATGTACTTGAGATGCCTTATTGGCAAAAACTAACTCTATTGGTAAAAGCTCTGACATTTGGTAACAGTTTGCCTACAATAAACATCATTGCATGAAACAGCTCCATGTTTCACAGTGCATGAAACAGCTCCTTTTCCCTTTATATTTTGCAATTCTTGGATTTTATGAAATACATTTTTTGCAATTCCTGGTAGCTAAGCACAAACAAATGAAGCCAAATCGCTAGGCAAAGAATGACCGGGAGTGTTGGGTTGATTGAAGAAAGGTATAGGTAGAGCATATGAGGCCAAACACTTTATAAGTTGATCGATGGCACCGTTTCAGCCCAAAATAAGGTTAAACTCGAGATATTCGAGTGGTTGCAAAGGCACATGAGGCAGAGAGAGAAAGAGAGATTTGGAAGTTGCAAGCGATGACAAGGCAGCTCAGAGAAGATTGCATCTGGGTGGCAGGCGAGAGGTGGAGATCCATCAGTGCCAAAGGTTGTTGCTTCATGCAGCAAAGGGAGTTAACATGTTATGGGCAGAATTTATATGCTCCTCTACCTTTGAGACAAAATATTATTCACTGTAAAGATTCAAGCAATTCAATTCAACAGTTTCTGTTACATGACACTTTGCATGGGAGGAGAGATAAATCTATCGTAAAAAGATAAATCTCCACAAAACCACCCAGATTGTGGAAAAAGCAAACAAAATTTAAACACAACCTTGCATGTTATAAACACTGTATATCATTTTTTTCTACTTCCCATCATACCAACTCAGAATGCCAAAAAAGATCGATTATTATTTAAATAAATTTTTTTTGTTAATTTTTACCTCCACAACCGATGGTGGACAAAGATTATGTTTTCACCCCTGTCTGTCTGTTGGTCTGTGAGCACAATATCTCAAGACGTTATGGACGGATTCAGACAAAACTTTCCGCAGAGGTTGTATGTGTGACAAGGAAGAATATATTCAGTTTTGGTGAAGATCAGGCTCTGGATCCTATGATTTTAAGTGATTCTTCACCATTGAGCCATATATAGTACGATATCTGAAAAAGTTGTGGACATATTATACCAAAACTGGGTGAGATGAGTTGGTTATGTGACGAGAACGAGCCGATTAGATTTTGGTTCAGCTCTGCATCCAGATCTGGATTGTGAAGGGTGTCGGAGTTAACGCCATTCAATGTACAATGTGTGCTGAGTGGGTTCATCAAAAATGTAGCGGTCTGAGAGGCTCATTAACCAGTGTGGCAGCTACATTCAAATGTAAGGTGTGCACAGAGGGAGCTGCAGATGGAGGAAATGTTGAGTTGGATCTTGGAGACGGGGTGAAGCTGGAAGGTGTGAAAACATTTTGCTACCTCGGAGACATGCTGAATGGAGAAGGTGGATAAGACTCGGCAACGGTTGCTCGAGTGAGATGTGCATGGAAGAAGTTTCGGGAACTGAGTGGCGTGCTGATGAGGAGGGGAGTGTCGTTGAAGCTGAAGGGAAAGGTGTATGCTGCATGTGTGAGAAGTGTTATGATTTATGGGAGCGAGACATGGGTCATGAATGTAGAGCAGCAACGAAGGCTGGAAAGGGTGGAAATGCGAATGGTTCGGTGGATGTGCGGAGTATCGTTGAGAGAGAGGAAGACAAATGATGAATTGCGAAAGATGATGTGAATAGAGCCTGTGATTGATGCTGTGAAGAGGAACAGGTTGAGATGGTTTGGTCATGTGTTGAGGAAGGATGAAAGTGACTGGTTGAGAAGAGTGATGGAAATGAATGTAGAAAGAAGTAGAGGACGGGGAAGACCGAGAAAGACTTGGCTAAAGATGGTGGAAGAAGAAATGCGGGCAAGGGGGTTAACAAGGAGAGGTGCAGAAAATAGGGCAAAATGGAAAAGATTGTCATGGGGACCGCAAGGCTAACCCCCGCTCTCGCAGGGAAAATGGCCTTAAAATGCATGTTGTTGTTGTTGTTGTTGTCTGCATCCAGATCTGGCCTACCAGTGGGATACAACACGTAAACTGTTCAGCCTGGTGGGGGTATGCTCTCCACCGAGTACCGTTCTAGCTTAAGTATTCATTCAATTTTGAAGCTGTAAAAAAAAAGTGAAAGCCACACCAGATTATGTCAAGAAAAGGAAATAAATATACCTTAGCAAGGTTGAAGATATCATGAATATGACATAAAAGGATGTTGTCTGTTTTGCTGACGGGTGATCTTTGGTTGAGGATAATAATGTCCTTAAAACCTGGTAAGGTTAATGGTTTCAGGAAGGCTGCGTAGCTATAAAGTAAAATACAACGTATAAGCATATGATGTCCAATAAGCTCATGATCGTCGAAGACGTTCCATAAACTGGGAAATTCATGTTTAAAATGCTCTCTCAATCACTTTTGGTGTTCTCAACAGAGCAATGTAATTATTGACTCAAAACCCATATATAATTACTTATCCAGCTCTTTATTCTGAATAGTCGTGACATCATAGCAGACATTTTGAAATCCTTTTTGTGTCACTCAGCTTGGTAGGCCATCCCCCCGGCTTGCCTACAACCATCTCAGCTCTTGCAGAACTTGTCTGTTCTCTCCCATTCATTTCTTCCACTATAATACCCCCCACTCCTGGCATTTGTCTCTCCCACCCCATCTCCCTCTTCCCAAAGCCTTCAATCATATGGGTCTTTTCATGTTAGGAGTGGGGATCACATTGACCAAATTTATGAGATCTCTATTTTCAGGTTACCCCACCATCTCCTGTCTGCCTGGAATAAAGGTTTCTCAAGCAGGGTCTCCCTGACTCATCTTTCTCCCTTCCTGATTACTTCCTCTGACACTTAGAGCCAATTCATATCCTGGTGGTAGTGTTGTGCTCGATGTTCACTGCCAGTCAGCTTGGGTGAACTACCAGGCTCTATGGCGCTGAGGTAGCTGTCTGACAATAGCCTGAGAGATGTTGACTTTCAGAAGCACATGATCAGAAGAACAGGAGACATTTGTAGGGAGGGAGGCGGGAGAGTGTGGAATGAGCTGTTTGAGGGCATCCAGCCACTGCTAAGAGAGAAGTAGAATCTTATTTAGAGTGAGACCACATTGATGGTCAGACATCAGGCAGTTTGAGAACCACAATGACATCAGAAGGAATGATGGATTCCATTGCTTGGCTTGTAATTGGAAGCAAACTCACTGGCCTATATAGTTGGTGGAGTCCATTTTTGCACCCTTCGAGACAGGAATGATATTTGCTGACTTCTATGCAGAGAGCTGGGAGGTTGTCAAAGAAGAACTTAATATGGCAGACAGAGCAGAGGCAAGAACAGCAGAACAGGACTTGAGAACATGGGCACTGATGCCATGTGCGTCAATCTCTGAAACAGTGTCATGCCCAGACAGAACTTTCTCTCCCTTCTCAGGTGAGGACACAACAACAACAGGCATTTTAAGGCCATTTTCCCTGCTAGAGCGGGGGTTAGCCTTGCGGTCCCCCATGACAATCTTCTCCATTTTGCCCTATTTTCTGCATCTCCCCTTGTTAACCCCCTTGCCCGCATTTCTTCTTCCACCATCTTTAGCCAAGTCTTTCTCGGTCTTCCCCGTCTTCTACTTCCTTCTACATTCATTTCCATCACTCTTCTCAACCAGTCACTTTCATCCTTCCTCAACACATGACCAAACCATCTCAACCTGTTTCTCTTCACAGCATCCATCACAGGCTCTATTCCCATCATCTTTTGCAATTCATCATTTGTTTTCCTCTCTCTCAACGATACTCCACACATCCACCGAACCATTCGCATTTCCACCCTTTCCAGCCTTCGTTGCTGCTCTACGTTCATTACCCTTGTCTCGCTCCCATAAATCATAACACTTCTCACACATGCAGCATACACCTTTCCCTTCAGGTTCAACGACACACCCCTCCTCGTCATCATGCCACTCAGTTCCCGAAACTTATTCTCAGGTGAGAAGGACACAAAGTCCAATGCTGAGTTATCCTGCCACATACAATAATCAAAACAACAACCATTAGCAAAAAATCATTGAACTCAATGTTTCATTGTTCACCTTTATGTAGCACCTTTGTTCTCGTTGTATCATTCCTGGGCACCAGCACATATTGAACTACTGTTTTGGTTAGACTGGTACTGCATCAATCGCCTTGTTGTACACCGCACCTTTCCTATACCACCTCCAGGCATTGCAAATCGTCATTGCCGGGCACCGAAGGGGGCTCGGCACTGACGCATGCTGAAAGGGAGTACTCAGTTTTCACTCTGGTTGTTTTCTTTCTTGTTTTCTTTCTTGTTTTGTTTCTTGTTTTCTTGTTTGTTTGTTTTTCCGGGCGATATCTCAGCCATCCTTTGAGCTAGGAAGTTGAAATTTCGGCACAATAGTGAGCAAGTCCTTTCTCAAAAACGGTATATATATTTTTTGATTAATCAATTAATTGAGGAGTTATTTAATTATTAGCGATTAATTAAGTACTTATTTAATTAATTAAATTTCCTTTCTCTTCTGACCATTAACTCAGGCACCCTTTGAGTTAGGAAGCTGATATTTAGACATGCCAATGACCAGGTGATTTGGCTGCAAAGGCTATTTTTGATTTATTAATTAATCTATTAATCGATTAATTATTTAATTATTCGATTAATGACTACTTTTTTTTTTTTAAGTTACAGATTCTGATTAAATGGTGGTGGTTTATGTGTTCTTTGACCGAATTGATTAATAATTTAATTTTTAAATGATGATTATTTATTTATTTTCATTATTAATCATTTATTTATTTTCTTTCTCATTTGGCCAATATCTCAGGCACCTTTTGAGCTGGGAAGCTAATATTTGGACATGACAGTGACCAAGTGATGTGCCTATCAAGGATATTTTTGATTTATTGATTAATCATTTAATCGATTAATTATTATTTATTGATAAATCAATTAATTATTTAATTTTTTTTAACAACTTATTTAATTAAATTTCTAAAAGATACATCTTCGGATGAAGCACTAGTGGTTTAGTTATGCTATAAGTCAATTGATTAAGAAAATATTTTGTGATCTTTTATTGGTTTTAATTATACAATTAATCAATCAATTATTGTACACCTCTCCCTCCCAATGCAGTCTCTATGAGCTGCACTGCGGTATTGCCGGGCGCCAGAGGCGTGGTTTAAGCATATGATGCCCCAACAAATGTTGTGTGCATTGCCCCGGCAATGCCGCGCTATAGGATATTTAATTATTTGGCATGGGGCGGCGTACTTTGAATGTATCTTTGAATGTATCTATCGCAGACCTGGACAAAATAACAGACTGGGCAAACAAGTGGAACATGTCTTTCAATCCTAACAAATCTCACACTCTTATGATGTCTCTCCGAAAAGACCGACTGGACAACCCTCCCATCTCCTTTCTTTATAATCCTCTCCAAGAAGTTCTGTCACTCAAACTTTTGGGTCTCACTATCTGCCATGATCTTTCCTGGGAAAACCACATTTCAAATCTGGCCTCCAAAGCCAGTCGTCGACTGGGCATCCTCCGTCGTGCGAAGTCCTTCCTTGGCACACCTGAGCTCCTCACCACGTACAAGGCTTTCATCCGCAGCTCAATGGAATACTGCTCTCCCCTCTGGGCTGGTGCTCCTGCCTCACACCTAGCCCGTCTTCACGCTGTTGAAAGCAAAGCATTCAGAATCATTGGAAACCCCCCGCGATGAAGCTAACTCCAAGGGCCTCTCACTCACTCACCGCAGGCAGGTTGGTGGTCTTTCCGTCTTCTACCGACTCCTCTCTGGCCTTGCCCCCCCCCCCCCAGCTCTCTCTGGGCTCTGTCCCGCAAATATTCCTACAGGTCGCACAAGATCTGCCTGCAACCCTACCCTTACACTATCCCTCACTCTCTTCAATCCCACTCCACCCTCCAGGTCTTTAAAACAGCTGTTCACCACCATCTCTTATCTTCCCCCATCCAAAACCTTGATCTTTTCTATCCCCGATAATTTCACCCCAATTCCACTTTTTGAAATACCAACTTCTGTCCTGGAAGTCCTTGGTGTCCTTGTGTTTTATACTGCTCCCACCCCCACCCCCCCCCCTTCCCACGCCTCCTCCCCCCAGCCCTCTCCCTCCCACACATCTCCCTGCTCTTAAATGTTGTGTGCTCTCAAGTGTTTGCGTGCTTCCCATTCTCTTGCCTTCCGCTCCCTCTTTTTATATATTTTGTTTGTCTGGTTGATTTGTTTGTGAAGTAAATGTCAGCTCTTTCACGAGCCTCGATTCAGTATACAAAAAAAATAATCTGTACTTGTTTTCAGCTTTGTTTTTGATACAGTGTCTTCCCTTCAGATTAAGACAATAATTTGGTGGTCAGGGTATAATGGACAATGGAATGGCCTATTATTCTTGTAAGGTGTGATGGGATATTAAGAAACCGAGGCTAATTTGTCCGAAGCGGCCTGAAGGTGAGGCATGAATGCATCAAGCCTAAGGCCTATTCGTACTGTGTCGTTGGAAGACCCGTAACACCTATCTATCCTTTCGATGTTTGATGGTCATTTTAACAATCGGTTTGTTTGTGTTTCACACTGAATGAAAAACGTCAAGGTAGAGCGTGGCGATTGTGATAGGTTCGGCCTGAGCGGCATATAAATCAAAATGGCGGTGTGTGGAGTCAGCCGTCGTACGCCGTGATGACATCACAGACGTAATCAAATCACATCACCCTTGTCATGTAACCAGATCCTCAGCTGTTATTGGTGTATGTTTGTTTGTGAGGGACATACATACATACATACATATATACATACGGACAGACAAACACTGTTCTAGACGGCTTTGCCCTACGGGCGACGCCGTGGAAATGTTTAATAAACAAAATTCACCTGTCGTTTGTTTTTCAGTGTTATCACATAATTTATTCAGGTGTCCACGTTTTCCTAGATTAAGCTTGACCATCCAAGTCTGTGCTTCTAGTAATTTTCACAATTACCGATCTGGAAATGATTTCAGTTTTAAACCTTTAACTTTCGCATTGTAGTTTGGTTTAAATAACATAGATAATCAAATATATATATAAATGGCAAAGCCAGCAACGAAACAAGGTAATCACCTCTTTTTCAATGTGACCAAGCCAGCATTATCTCGATTTTGTGATCATTAATGAGTCTAACAAACCTTGGAACAATCCTAAATGCTGTGCAAGTAAACCTCTTCCATTCCAGGAAGATCCTTCCTTTAATTCAATGACAATTAAAGAATATACAAGAAAAGAGCCGTCGGGGAAAGCAATTATTTAGATAAGTTAACAGGGAAAGAAAGCAGCGACTCTTCCACAATGGAAAATGCAATCAGACCTGACGGTACGAATATAATAACAAAACTTTTTGTGAACATTATGTGGTTTAACGATGCCTTGTTTCAATGCATCGTTATGAACTGTGACTACGAAAAGGACATTTCTCACCTCCACGAGGGAGAATTGCAGGCAGTGGGGCATCCTTGACACCTGCTCTCATCAGAGAGACATTTACCCTTGGTATTATGCATTCCCACCCAGAATTTCACACCAGCTGTCTCGCTTCATGAGCTCTTCATTCTTCTCCGCATTCTCAAATCACAGGTTGAAGATCCCTTTCGATAACTTGGAGAATTAGGGAACTGAAAGATTTTCTGACAGTGCTTGCAGCTGAAATTACATATCAATTCACAAGCATCACCTCGACTTAATTCTTCACTCTAATTATTTTGCCCTTTTTGGATCCACGGATCAGTAAATGTCAGCATCCAGGGAACTTCAGGTTAATTCAAATGTAGAAACTCCGACGAAGTTTTATTCAACACGACCGAGCAAACATCGACAAGCGCAGACCAGCGAGATAAATGAGCACAGTTATTGTCTGGCCATAAGATGATCCGATATACCTTCTTCTCAACACCTGTGAATATGTGCCTGCTGCTTCTTCTCTCTTGGGGCACAAACTGAGTGATGTCAGGTGTGTACAGGAGTATATGGTGAAAGAATAACACCTGCTTATATTGCCAGGCTTGAGGTTTGCACATATAACTATAACACTGATCACATTAACTTCTGACCAACTCATACAGAAGGAAGTTATTGTTATTCGATGGTCTTTGCGTTTATAAAACCAACATAAATGTACAAAGGGATTTAAAGTGTATTTTACCTAATGGCAATGAATAGTCAGTCACATGTCAGTGAAATTTGGCACAGATATACAGGTAGTGGACAAAAAAATTGAAATACCAATGTAAAGTCACTTAATAGGTTGTTGGGCCACTACATGTAGTCAGTACGGCCTGTATGTGCCATGGCATGGAGTCTGTAATTCTGCAGGAGGGATGCGGCACCATTCTTCCAAGAGAAAGTCAATCAACTAACACCTGTTTAATGGAGGTGGAAAAGTCTGTCTCAGGTGTCGTTCCAGAATATCCCATAAAAGCTCGATTGGGTTCAGATCTGGTAACTACGAAGGCCATGACTTATGGATAACATCAGTGTCATACTCATCAAACCATTGGGTGACCACACATGCTCTGCGGATGGCAGCATTTGGGGATCTCCTCTTGCAGCCGTGATAGTCATAATTAAAGGCAACCACGCCCGTGCAGCATTTTTATACATGACCCTAAGCATTCTGGAATGTTATTTGCTGAATAAACGAATGGGCCACACTTGTGTGGAAGCTGTTACTGGGTGTCAATCATTTACCCAGGTGTTTCCATTTTTTTTGTCCACTACCGGTAAGTCCTTTTGACAGTACTTTTATCAGCGGTAGCTGAATTTTCCTGATGCCAATGTACAATGTAATGTTTTTGGTGCTGATACCTCTTTAAAAGACAAAAAAAAAAAAACAAGCTTTGCCTTCCACACCTTTCTCCTCCCCCATTGGAATTTATCATTCCATTGGTGGTGGGTGGGATATACACATTATGGTTTGAATGGAAGGTGTACAGTTTTAAACACAAGGATTTTAATGAATAACTGCAGATTAATTTGAAAAATGGCAATCCATAATATACAGGACAACTTTTCCTCCTAATTATATTTGGATATATTGCTATTGTTTTGGGCAGATAGGACAACTCAAAGGTAGCACCTTTGAGCTGGCTTTGATTGGAATCCTTGCCCAACAATAACTCGATATCCTGGTGGATGGATCTTAGGCAAGAGGTTTCATCAAAGACTGCAATATCATTTAGAGGGAATGTTAGGCCATTTGTCCCATCTGTTAAGATTCCCTTGTGGGCATTTAATACAGTGGTATCATTTTCATAATAATAATAACGTTAATAATAATAACAAGAAATATGTCGTGCATAGCACGATACTTGCGAAATCCCCAAAATAAGTTGTTGGCTATGATGACCTCAAATATACTTAGTGGTTGAATTCAGTGTCCAGATATGCAAATCCTCTTAAAATTTCAAGTCAATCAGATGAAAATTGAGGATTTGAGAAATTTGGCCTATGTTGACCTTTCGGCCTATGTTGACCTCAAAAATAGTCAGTGGTTGACTTCAGTGACCATATATGCAAATCCTCTTAAAATTTCAAGTCGATCAGATGAAAATTGAGGATTTTAGAAATTCGGCCTATGTTGACCTTTTGGCCGATGTTGACCTAAAATATAATTGGTGATTGGATTCAGTGACCAGGTATACAAATCCTCTTCAAATTTCAAGTCAAACGGATGAAAATTGAGGATTTTAGAAATCTGGCCTATTTGATTCCAATTCTCCATGACCCAGAAAACATAGGATTAGCATATTTAATTAAGTTTCTAGGTTGATTAGAAGCCGAGATAGCGCAAAATATGTATTTTATGGTGGCCAATTTGTGTGGTGGCCAATTTGTGTGTGCATTACGGCTTCGGGTATGTTGACCTTTCGGCCTATGTTGACCTCAAAAATAGTCAGTGGTTGACTTCAGTGACCATATATGCAAATCCTCTTAAAATTTCAAGTCGATCAGATGAAAATTGAGGATTTTAGAAATTCGGCCTATGTTGACCTTTTGGCCGATGTTGACCTAAAATATAATTGGTGATTGGATTCAGTGACCAGGTATACAAATCCTCTTCAAATTTCAAGTCAAACGGATGAAAATTGAGGATTTTAGAAATCTGGCCTATTTGATTCCAATTCTCCATGACCCAGAAAACATAGGATTAGCATATTTAATTAAGTTTCTAGGTTGATTAGAAGCCGAGATAGCGCAAAATATGTATTTTATGGTGGCCAATTTGAAAATCCAAAATGGCGGCCATGCAGGTGTCTGTGCAAATGCCAACATTGATTTTCGTATTCTCCATGCTCTGATGATTCCAAAAATGTCCAGGGTTGCTTATCTCCCAAAATTTTGAACGAAATTATATTTGTTAACATAGTGTACCTGACTATATTCCCTTGCAAACAAACAGACAGACAGACAAACAGACTCAAATGCAATACCCTCTCCTCTGGCGAGGGCAATAAACCAGTGTCTCAATGCAATCTCTTCACTTCAATGGTGACAGACAGCTTAGAGACTGTGATACTGACCGATACTGACCCCTGGGTGACGGATGACCAGAACGAGGTTTAACTCAGAGGCATATTTCAAACTTGGCTGGATTCTCCTTCACGCGAGCGGGAAAGCCCAAAGCCTTACCTGATCGGACAGCCGACACTGGGTTAATCCGAACCCAAGAAACAAAGAAACGAAACAGGACAGTAAAGTAAAATTCAACAAATATAAATTTATTTACAGTAATGTAAAAGACAACGAAAGGTGAGGTAAACTAAAATTCCTAGGTTGAGGATCCTCCATCGGACTCGTATACAGACAGGGGAATGATAAAATAAAAAGAAATAATGTTCCTTTCATATAATCAGCCGAACTCAGCTTTACTGTTCCGGTGAGGGCGTCGATTGAGTCGACTGTTCCAAAGCACGCGGGTCCCACTTCAACAATGGTGCGGAGACGCTTTTTCGTCACAACCCGACCGTGAGGTGATCCGTGCAGGCGGCCCTTTTTCATTAAAAAGGCTCCGATGATCCCTCCAGCGCGCACAGACGAGCGCCCATCGTCCTCCCACACAAAACAACCAAGCGACCACCACAATCAAGACCAGGTCAAGAGCAAAAGGGCAAACACAGCAGTTCTCTTTGAAATCCAGCACAAAAGAGAGAAAATGTCGGCTCTTCTTGCTTTTTCTCGGAGCTTCCCAATGACGTCATCCTTTTGACCAATCGCCCAGCGCCGACGAATCGTCCCCACCAATCGTCCTTCGGGGCGTGCCCTCATGACCATTCTTGATGCCCAAGGACGAAGCTCGGGGCGTGGCCTGTCAATCCCAGGCCTCCGAGGCGGAGCCTACCCGTCCTTCGGGAATGTTCAGTTGGGCGGGGTTCCTTTGCCGATCGGTAAATGTTCGGGTTTCAGTCGGGCGATTTTGGTTGTCGTGGCGGCCCTTTTAATGAAATAAACGAAGGGAAAAATCACAGGGGCCAATTACACACTGGGGTTTATTAATCTTATGCCCTAGAACTAGTTAATACAAAAGCCACACCCCTTATGGCGACATGCGAACACTCTTCACCTGAACATTTACCCTGCTTATGTACATTGAGATGGGCTTCTTCTTCTTCGCGTCACACAGTCCATACTAAAACCTGCACATTCCTACTTTCCTAAGATATTTCATGCATACAAATCGGCCCATCGGCCCCATACAAATCCATCGGCCCACCGGCCCAATACAAACGTAACAATATGTTTTGAATAACGCAATATGAATCTCAACAGTTTAGACTACAGAGGCATTCATATAATTTATGATCCACTCACTAATTTACTTGCAAACTCAAAGGGTTTGCATTTCTTTACCTTACCAGGGCAACTCTTCTAACACTAAAGCTTTGTTCTCTCATTGATAAAGTTCTATATAGAGTTGAAAACTCTTTCCACTGACTCCATTTCTATCACTTGCTAAACAATTTTCTATGGCCTTTCAGAATAAGAAATGTATTCTTAGTGCACATAGCAAACATGCTCGGGATCTTACATTTTCTTTTTTTTTGTCAGCATTTCATACTTTTTATGGCGTAGCCGCATGGGCAGAGCCGTCTAGAACAGTGTTTGTCCGTCCGTATGTATGTCCCCTCAAACGTATACCAATCAGAGCTGAGAATCTGGTCACATGACAGGGCGATGTGATTATGACTGATGTCATTACGGCATACAACGGGTGACTCTCCACACCGTTATTGCCGAACATATCGTCGGATTGTTGAAATGATCATCAAATATCGAAAGCATCGGCGTTATATCTCTTCCAACAATATGGTACGTATCGGCCTTAGGCGTTATGACTCACCTTCCGCTTCGGACAAATTAAGCTCAAGTTTCTTAATACAGTAGTGTATCGTTTCAGTAGTATCATTTTCGTAATAATAATAATATTATAGTAAATATAACCTCAACACTTTAATCCCAATGTCGTGAATGGAAAGTTGATAGATTGAAGCGGTGTAACCGCGGAAGTAAGGAATTCACCTCGGTTTTTTAAAAATAATATAATTTTTGTAATAATAACGTAACGTTATTATTATAGTAAATCTAATTGTAACACTAATCCCTTTGTAGTGACTGCAACGTTACTGGAGGTTAAATATATTTCTTATATACAAGTATATTAAAGTAGCGGAAGTTTTGTGTCTGGCCATCGTCATCCTACGTCATTACGTTAATGATGTCATTACGGCGTAAACACCCACTCACTTCGAGAGCTGCAGGAAAGGTCATTCCTCTTTGAGGTATTTAGATTACAGTCGATCTATGATCGGGTCTCAAGAACATTGGGTGTGTGTTCATTTTCCAATGTTCTTGTGGAGAGATCACCAAGTGGTTTAAGCATTTGAGCAAGCACTCCATTCAAAACCCTAAAGGAATGGATTGCTTGGCAAGCGCTAGCTAGCTACTTGGTAAATGAGCACACCTCCAACCCTTGTGGGGTATATAAATTACAGTAGATCTTCGCTCAGTTCTGTAAGTAAAACTTACCTCACGGATGTCGGGATTCCTCCAAATTTCTTTGTTTAATGTTATAAACAGTATTAGCGACTGTTTAAAAAGCTAATAATATGTGTTTGTGGTTTATCATATTTTATAAGCCTGGCTACGCCACTAATAGACTTTTGGTCTTGTTTCTGTATGCATCACTTCTTACCTTTCAGTCAAGATGTCTATTCAGTCATCAGGAACTCAAAGCAAACAGCAACTTAACTCAAGCAACTATCGGGGATGGCTCTTCGTGGTGGTTATACCCCCCAATGCAAGTTAGGGGCCAAATCTTCCCCATTCTTCCCTGCTGCCCGGATTCGTCAGGGCAATGCGGTCATTGGCAGAGTGCTGTCCCCATGGACCGGCCCCATCATCCGGCTTTTCCATGAACTTCAATCTTGTATCAAAAAAACAAAAAGCCTTCAGTGGATGTATTCAAATTCATACGGATTTCTCTTTAACCTTTCATTTCCAGTATTCTAGAACATACTGTTGCCAATCCGTTTCTAGAATACCTGCACCAGCATTTTTTGGCTGGTTTCTAATAGTTGTGTCGTACTGAGACTTCCTTCCTGAATGCCACAAATCATGTGACGTGCACAAAATAATTGTCAAAGTTTAATCATATCGTACAACTTGACTGACCAGTCATGTTTTGGTATTTCTGGAGGTGTTGTCGCATGGTTTAAATCACATCTGAATAGTTTAGATCTCAATTTTAATTTCTACATTTACTGTAAACATTTCTGCCTCCATATCAAACCCATTTCCTCAAACTTTTGGTATTCCCCATGGATCTGTTCATGGTCCTCTTTGGTTTTTTTTATTTATCTGCCTCCACTTGGTAAAATTTGACAGAACTTCGACATCAACTTGCATTGCTCTGCTGATGATATCTCGATCTATCTGTCTGTTGAACCTGATTATGCGCTCTTTCCCATTAATCTGAATTCCTGTCCTGAAATTTAACTGTAGATATCTCTGAACTTTCTCCAACTCATTCTTCAACCCCAGATAGTGAAACTTGGGAATGACGGACCACCTGATCTCTGATTCCACGATTGCATATGTAGGTGTATCTCTTTACCCAATACTTTCCGATTAAACTCATAATGCAAAAATCTGTAAATCTGTTTTCTTTACCTGTACAGTATTGCCCTATATCTGCTTATGCTTAAATCGGAAGATAACTGAAACTGACTCATGCTCTCATCGTGTTGTACTTGAATTACTGAAACTCTCCTTTAACAGGCTTACCTGCCTCTTATCCTAAACTCTTACAACTACCTTGTGATCACCTTTATGAACTCAAACGACATCACTCCAATCCTCAAGGCACCTCGGAACCTTCAGTATGCCAACGCATGGCTATTTGAAATACAGTACTGCCGTTAATCTTTACAGCCAAAATATATTGGTACCTCTCTACAATATCTGACCTAACCACACATTAGACACATGCAAGGCCTCCATATTAATTAAATATGATTCGTATTTAAATATGCCCACGAGGTTTGGTGGGGCAATGGTTAAAAGCATCCATTCTGATTCTGCGAGGTCGGTGGTTTGACTTTGACCCTGGCCCAGTCGTACCAATGACTTTAAAAGCGGTACATGGTTCTTCCTCTTGTTTGATGTTCAGCAGATTTATGGGCATTGGTAAACCCCGCAGGTTATCATCCATGGTGTGGAGGAAATTTCTCCTTGATTGTTTTGCTGAGTGTGGAGAGGAAAGCGATCAAGATAGTGTCACCGGTACAGCTGGACTCCGGTACAAGAACAAAATGTACATGAATTGTAAAGTACTTTGAGTCCAGGGCTTCAGGAAGTTACTTCACTTCTCACAAACTCAGGGGCTGTGTTCATTTGTAGCCAAGTCCGGTGTTGTCTCAGGTCATTGTCTACATGTGTTGTTGCGTGGTTTGTATTGCTGCTCCTCCACGAGCCTAAACCCTGTATAAAAAGAGAGGTTAATTTGCTGACTTTTTAAATTTGAAACATCCTCATCGTTTCCAGTTTTTAAATTGCTCTTAATATAGTGTCTTTTGCCAGTTGCTGTTTCATATTTATTACTTTAATTTTCTCTTCTTTCTTTGTAAAGTGTTTTGACATTTTACTTCTAAATTAAAAGCATTGAATAAGAAATCGATTTATTGATTAATGACGAAAAAGAGTACTTTTCACCCCACGATGCTTCTTTTGAAATTATATTTTGGTGCTGAACACATATCAGAGTACGCCAGTACTCTCTAATGTGGGAATGGCACAGAAAAAAATATCGGTCCCATCTGTTACATCTAAGTATCTTGTCTAAAAAGTTGTTTAGGCTACATATGAGAACTTACCTGCTCTATTCAACTGATTGTCTAGGCAGGAATCACTTTTCAGTACTCCAGACCATGGAAAAAGAGGGAAAAAAAGAAAAAGGGAAAAAATGAAATCGGGCAAAACCTTCGAATTCATCTCATTGTTCATAATAATAATCATCATCCTTAGACGGCGTATTTCCGAGGTGCCTCTATAAAAGGCAATACTTCTGGAACCATCCGTTCTATCACTAGTTCTGTCACTCACGCTTTTGGGTCTCACTATCTGCCATGATCTTTCCTGGGAAAAACCACATTTCCAAGCTGGCCCCCAAAGCCAGTCGCCGATTGGGCATCCTCCGTCGTGCAAAGTCCTTTCTGGGCACTTCTGAGCTCCTCACCACATACAAAGCTTTCAACCGCAGCTCAATGGAACACTGCTCTCCCCTCTGGGCTGGTGCTCCTGCCTCACACCTAGCTCGGCTTCACGCTGTTGAAACCAAAGCTTTCAGAATCATTGGAATCTCCCCCGATAAAGCCAATTCTGAGGGCCTCTCACTCGCTCACCACAGGCAGGTTGTTGGTCTCTCTGTCTTCTACCGACTCCTCTCTGGCCTTGCTCCCCCCACCTCTGTCTGTGCTCTGTCCCTCAAATATTCCTTCAGGACACACAAGATCTGCCAGCAACCCTCTTCTGGTGAAACATGCCGAAATCAAGACTCTCTGCTCACCTTCACTCTTTCATTCCTCTTTTTTCCCGCCTCTGGAACAAACTCCCACATTCTCTTCAATCCCACTCCTCCTTGATTGTTTATGCTTAAATAAGGTTTATAAGAAATATGGACCCTCCAGGTCTTTAAAACAGCTGTTCACCACCATTTCTTATCTTCCCCCATCCAAGACCTTGATATTTTCTATCCCCATTAAAACACCCCAAATCCACCTCTTTCAATCCCCAACTTCTCTCCTGAAATTCCTAGTAGTGTTAATTTGCTTTATACCGTGTACCCCTCCACTCCCTTCCCACCAGCCCTCTCTCTTCAACAGATCTACCGATGTCCCTGTTCTCTAATGTTGTTGTGTTTTTTTTTCTTTTTTTTTCTTGTATACTGAATCGAGGCTCGTGAAAGATCTAACATTTACTTAACAAACAAATCAACCAGACAAACAAAATATATAAAAAGAGGGAGCGGAAGACAAGATGGGGAGAGAAGGGGAAGCACACAAACACAACATTTGAGAGCAGGGAGAAGTGTGGAAGGGAGAGGGCTTGGGGGGAGGAGGCGTGGGGAGGGGGGGGGGGAGAAGTATAAAACACAAGGACACCAAGGATTTCCAGGACAGAAGTTGGTATTTCAAAAAAATGGAATTGGGGTGAAATTAGCAGGGTTAGAAAAGATCAAGGAAGGTTTTGGATGGGGGAAGAGAAGAGATGGTGGTGAACAGCTGTTTTAAAGACCTGGAGGGTGGAGTGGGATTGAAGAGAGTGAGGGAGTTTGTTCCAGAGGCAGGAGAAAAGAGGAATGAAGGAGTGAAGGTGAGCAGAGAGTCTTGATTTTGGCAGTTTAACCATAAGAGGGTTGCAGGCAGATCTTGTGCGACCTGTAGGAATATTTGCGGGACAGAGCCCAGAGAGAGCTGGGGGGGGGTCAAGGCCAGAGAGGAGTCGGTAGAAGACGGAAAGACCACCAACCTGCCTGCGGTGAGTGAGTGAGAGGCCCTTGGAGTTAGCTTCATCGCGGGAGATTCCAATGATTCTGAATGCTTTGGTTTCAACAGCGTGAAGACGAGCTAGGTGTGAGGCAGGAGCACCAGCCCAGAGGGGAGAGCAGTATTCCATTGAGCTGCGGATGAAAGCCTTGTATGTGGTGAGGAGCTCAGGTGTGCCAAGGAAGGACTTCGCATGACGGAGGATGCCCAGTCGGCGACTGGCTTTGGAGGCCAGATTTGAAATGTGGTTTTCCCAGGAAAGATCATGGCAGATAGTGAGACCCAAAAGCTTAAGTGACAGAACTTCTTGTATGCTTTCTTCTCTACCCCCCCCCCCTCCCCCTCTTGTCTGTTGCTCCCTTTATTGTATGTTTTATGTGTCCGTGCATGTTTTCGTGTTGAATGTGTTAGCTCTTACACAAGCATTGTGTGTACCACAACTTACAGAAGCCACAAGCCTCTGTATACAAAAAAAAAATCCGACTGAGTTTTACTTCATGCAACATCCTTTGGTATCATAATTTCAATAGCTTCATTCCACGAAAATTATGGAAAACTGCATTCCTTTGTAAAAGATAGGAATTAAAGGGATCCGGTGGGTGGGTGGGAATATGATAATGGGTGGGACTGTCAATCAGCCCAGTGGGGGCGGGCCCGCTAGACACATTTGCCTAAGTGTCGTATTATGCATGATAATGTGACATTGTGGCGGACACAAAAGCCCACTGGCGTGGTGACATCATTCCGCGCACCAAGTGGGCGGTGGCCACGCCCGAGGGGTAGGCGTGGCCTCATGATATACACCGGGCGCCCAGCCCGGAGCGGGCCAGTGTTACAGTGAGCTCCTGAAATAAAGACGTTTATAAGTTACCGCTTGTCCGCTTCCTCCTTGCTCGCAAGCCGCGCGCGTAACGCCGCGCTTTACTGGTGACCCCCTCAACGTTGGATCTGCCGGAGCGATCCTTCCACACGTGACGCCATTGCCATGGCCAACTTCGTCAAACTTCCCGAATTTTGGGAGGCTCAGGCCGAAGTCTGGTTCGTCCAGGCCGAAGCCCAATTTCAGCTTCGGCGCCTCACCGGCGATGACACGCGCTATTGCCACGTCGTCGCCTCCCTCGGGCCCGGCACGGCCGCTCGAGTTGTGTCCGTCCTTCGCCACCCACCGGACGGCCACAAGTACGAGGCACTCAAGCGGCTACTCCTAGCCACGTTCGGCCTCACGGACGACGCACGGGCCGACCGCCTCCTGGATCTCCCCGAGCTCGGTGACACGCGCCCGTCGGTCCGAATGGACCATATGCTGTCACTGTTGGGCGATGAAGCCCCCGGTTCTCTATTCCGGGCGCTTTTCCGTCGCCAACTTCCAGTGCAGGTTCGCCTCGCGTTGGCCGGGACCGGGCTAACGGAGCCCCGAGCATTGGCAGCCGAGGCGGACAGGTACTTCGCCGCTTCGGACACGCGGGCGAGAGTCGGCGTGGCCGTCACGGCCCTCGAGGCTGATGCTGCTGATGCTCCTGATGCTGCTGTTCCACAGCATCAGCTTCTACAGCATACGCAGCATGCTGATACGCACCTCGTGAACGCCGCCACGCCCCGCCCACCGCCGCGGCGAAAACCGCCACCGCGGGGAAACCCGCCAACTCCACCGGCCTGGCGGAGCCAGCCGCGCTCCTCCAGCTCCACCACCTGGTGCTGGTTCCACGCCAAGTTCGGCCACGAAGCTCGGCAGTGTCATCCGCCATGCTCCTTCAACAGGTCGGGAAACGCCCGGGCCGGCGCTCAATAGTGGCGATGAGCGCCGGCCGTTCGAGCAGCCTGCTGTTCATAACGGACACCTTCTCCGGGCGCCGTTACCTGTGCGACACGGGCGCGCAGGTGAGTGTCATTCCCGCCGGCACGTCAGACAAGCATGCCGCGGGTGGGGGCCCCACGCTGCTTGCCGCGAACGGGACGCCCATCCGTACGTACGGAAAACGCTGCCTCTCTCTGCGGTTTGGAGGGCAGGTTTTCCGATGGACGTTCGTCACCGCCGACGTGCCCATGGCACTGCTTGGCGCGGACTTCCTGTGCGCTAATGGGCTCCTGGTCGACGTCAAGCGCAGACGTCTTGTCCAGGCCGAGACGTTCAGCTCGCTCGCTTGTGCGTTGCCCAGCTCAACCAGCTTGCCAAGCGGCTTGCCGAATGGTTCGGTTCCGGCCACGTTGGTCTGTACGCTTCCGGCAGCGGACGCATTCACCCGCCTCCTCGCCGGCTTCCCGGCCCTCACGCGGCCCACCTTCTCGGCGGGGGCCGTCAAGCACGGGGTGGCCCATCACATCCCCACCGTCGGGCCACCGGTCTACGCCCGGGCACGCCACCTCGAGCCGACGAAGCTGGCGGTGGCAAAAGCGGCGTTCGCTACCCTGGAGCGACTCGGCATCGTTCGGCGCTCAGAGAGCGCTTGGGCGTCGCCGCTGCACATCGTGCCGAAGCCCGGCGGGGGATGGCGACCGTGCGGGGACTATCGCCGTCTCAATGACGCCACGACTCCCGACCGCTACCCCGTCCCCCACATTCAGGACTTTTCCGCCCGTTTGGCGGACAGGTCCTTCTTCTCGAAGGTGGACCTCATACGCGGCTACCATCAGGTCCCCGTCAGGCCGGAGGACGTCCCGAAGACGGCGGTCATCACGCCATTCGGACTCTTCGAGTTCCTGCGCATGCCCTTCGGTCTGAAGAATGCGGCTCAGGCGTTCCAGCGACTGATGGACAGCGTCCTGCGCGACTTGGATTTTGTCTACGTCTACCTGGACGATATCCTCGTCGCCAGCGCGTCCCGCGAAGAGCACCTACGCCACCTCCGCACGCTCTTCGAACGCCTGGGCCAGCATGGCCTGATTGTGAACCCCGCAAAGTGCCGGTTCGGCACCGCCATAATCGATTTTCTGGGGCACCGTGTCACCAGGCACGGAGCTGTCCCCCTGCCGGCCAAGGTGGAGGCGGTGAAGGGGTTTCCGCGCCCCGCACGATCAGAGGGCTGCAGGAGTTCCTGGGCATGGTGAACTTTTACCATCGGTTCCTGCCCCGTATCGCCCAGCTCCTGCGCCCCCTGCACGAAGCTCTCCGAGGTAAGCCGGGCAAAGGCGACGTTACCTGGACCGAGCAGATGGACACGGCGTTCACGGGCGCGAAGCTCGCCTTGGCTAACGCCACCATGCTTGCGCACCCGGCGCCCGATGCACCGATCGCCCTCACCACCGATGCCTCGGACTACGCGGTGGGCGCGGTGCACGAGCAATGGGTGCGTGGAGCTTGGCAACCGCTGGCATTCTTTAGCCGGCAGCTTCGCCCGCCCGAACGCCGTTACAGTACCTTCGACCGCGAGTTGCTTGGACTTCACTTGGCGGTCAGGCACTTCCGCCATCTGCTCGAGGGCCGTGCGTTCACTGCCTTCGTCGACCACAAGCCGCTGATCTTCGCGATGGGCAAGGTCACCGAGCCGTGGTCGGCCCGGCAGCAGCGTCACCTCTCGGCCGTGTCCGAGTACACGACGGACATCCAGCACGTCGCGGGGAAGGACAACCCGGTGGCGGATTGCCTTTCCCGGGCCGTCGCCCACGCAGTCCACCTCGGCATCGACTATGCCCGGATGGCAGCGGACCAGGCTGCTGACCCCGACGTCCAGGCCTTGCGGACCGCCGTCACGGGCCTCCGCGTCACCGAGGTGCCGTTCGACGGCGCGGGCGCGGCCCTCTTGTGCGACGTCTCCCTCGGGCGTCCTCGCCCCATCGTGCCCGCGGGCTGGCAGCGCCAGGTGTTTGACGCCATCCACGGCCTGTCCCACCCGGGCGCGAGGGCCTCCCAAAGGCTGATCGCCGACAAGTTCATCTGGCATGGCCTCCGGAAGGCCGTCCGCGGCTGGGCCAGGACGTGCCTCGCGTGCCAGCGCGCCAAGGTGCACCGGCACACCCAGGCCCCGTTGGCCCCGTTCACGGTGCCGGAACGCCGGTTTGACCACGTCCACGTGGACCTGGTGGGACCTCTGCCCCCCTCGCAGGGTTTCACCTATGTCCTCACCATGGTGGACCGCACCACCCGGTGGCCGGAGGCCGTGCCCTTGGCGTCGACAACGGCGGCCGATGTCGCGCAGGCTTTCATCGCCACCTGGGTCGCCCAGTTCGGCGCCCCCTCAGACATCTCATCCGACCGCGGCCCCCAGTTCACCTCGGAGCTCTGGGGGGCGGTTGCGCAGGGGCTCGGGGTCCGGCTGCACCGAACCACGGCCTACCACCCCCAGGCTAACGGCCTGTGTGAGCGATTTCACCGCTCATTGAAGGCCGCGCTCCGGGCCACCCTCCGCGACGGCGGCTGGGTCGACAGGCTCCCCTGGGTCCTGCTGGGCCTCCGGACGGCGCCCAAGGAGGACCTGCGCGCATCCGCGGCGGAGTTGGTCTTCGGGCAACCGCTGCGGGTGCCGGGCGAGTTCCTCCCCGACTCCACGGCACCATGGCACAGCAGCGCTCCGCTCTGCAAGAGACCGCCCAGAGGTTCGCCCCGGTGCCAACGGCATGCCACGGGCACCCACCGACGCACGTCGCCCCGGAGCTTCGCACGGCGGAGTACGTCTTCGTCCGCCACGATGCCCATCGGACACCACTGCGGCCCCCGTACGACGGGCCTTTCCGCGTGCTGGAGACCGGGGCAAAGCACTTCACCTTGGACATCGGCGGTACTCCTGACCGCGTTTCGGTAGACCGCCTCAAGCCGGCCCACCTCAATGTGGACCATCCACCGCCAGTGGCCCGACCCCCACGTC